>NC_139512.1:67446776-67609276 GCF_947247035.1 Vipera ursinii
GACCAGGAGCTGACTGTGGCTCAGACCATGAGCTTCTTGTTGCAAAGTTTAGGCTTAAACTGAAGAAAGTAGGGAAAAGCACTAGGCCACTCAGGTATGAATTAAATCATATCCCTGTTGAATATACAGTAGAGGTGACAAATAGATTTAAGGAATTAGATCTGATAGACAGAGTGCCTGAAGAACTATGGACAGAGGTTCGTGACATTGTACAAGAGGTAGCAACCAAAACCATCCCAAAGAAAAAGAAATGCAAGAAAGCAAAATGGCTGTCTGAGGAAGCTTTGCAAATAGCTGAGGAAAGGAGGGAAGCGAAAGGCAAGGGAGAAAAAGAAAGATATGCCCAATTAAATGCAGAATTCCAGAGAATAGCTAGAAGAGATAAGAATGCCTTCTTAAATGAACAGTGCAAAGAAATAGAAGAAAACAATAGAATAGGGAGGACCAGAGATCTTTTCAAGAAAATTGGAGAAATGAAGGGAACGTTTAATGCAAAAATGGGCATGATAAAGGACCAAAATGGCAGGGACCTAACAGAGGCAGAAGAGATTAAGAAGAGGTGGCAAAATTACACAGAAGAACTATACAAGAATGAGCTTAACGTCCCTGATAATCACAATGAGGTGGTCACTGACCTCGAGCCAGACATCCTAGAATGTGAAGTGAAGTGGGCCTTAGAAAAGCTGAGCAACAACAAAGCTAGTGGAAGTGACAGTATTCCAGCTGAGCTATTCAAAATCTTAAAAGACAATGCAGTAAAAGTGCTACACTCAATTTGCCAGCAAATTTGGAAAACTCAACAATGGCCACAGGATTGGAAAAGATCAGTTTACATTCCAATTCCAAAGAAAGGCAGTGCCAAAGAATGTTCAAACTATCGCACCATTGCACTCATTTCTCATGCTAGTAAAGTCATGCTTAAAATCCTACAAGCTAGACTTCAGCAGTATGTGGATCGAGAACTACCAGAAGTACAGGCAGGATTTCGAAGAGGCAGAGGAACTAGAGATCAAATTGCCAACATACGCTGGATCATGGAGAAAGCTAGGGAGTTCCAGAAAAACATCTACTTCTGCTTCATTGACTATGCTAAAGCCTTTGATTGTGTGGATCATAACAAACTGTGGCAAGTTCTTAAAGAGATGGGAGTACCAGACCATCTTATTTGTCTCTTGAGAAACCTATATGCGGGTCAAGAAGCAACAGTGAGAACTGGACACGGAACCACTGATTGGTTCAAAATTGGGAAAGGAGTCCGGCAAGGATGTATACTGTCGCCCTGCCTATTTAACTTATATGCAGAGCACATCATGAGAAAGGCAGGGCTAGATGAATCAAAAGTTGGAATTAAGATTGCCGGAAGAAATATCAACAACCTGAGATACGCAGATGATACCACTCTAATGGCAGAAAGTGAAGAAGAACTAAAGAGCCTCTTGTTGCGGGTGAAGAAGGAGAGTGCAAAACTTGGGTTGAAACTTAACATTAAGAAAACCAAGATCATGGCATCTGGCCCTCTCAATTCCTGGCAAATAGACGGGGAAGAAATGGAAGTAGTGACAGATTTTATTTTTCTGGGCTCCAAGATCACTGCAGATGGGGACTGTAGCCAAGAAATCAAAAGACGCTTGCTCCTGGGGAGGAAAGCCATGGCAAATCTAGACAGCACACTAAAAAGCAGAGACATCACCCTGTCAACAAAAGTGCGTATAGTCAAGGCTATGGTCTTCCCAGTTGCAATGTATGGCAGTGAAAGTTGGACCATAAGAAAGGCTGAGCGCCAAAGAATTGAGGCCTTTGAACTGTGGTGCTGGAGAAGACTCCTGCGAGTCCCTTGGACTGCAAGGCGATCAAACCGGTCAGTCCTAGAGGAGATCAATCCTGACTGCTCTTTAGAAGGCCAGATCCTGAAGCTAAAACTCAAGTACTTTGGCCACCTAATGAGAAGGAAGGACTCCCTGGAGAAGAGCCTAATGCTGGGGAAGATCGAGGGCAATAGAAGAAGGGGACGACAGAGAATGAGGTGGCTGGATGGAGTCACTGAAGCAGTAGGCGTGACCTTAAATGGACTCCAGAAGATGGTAGAGGACAGGAAGGCCTGGAGGAATGTTGTCCATAGGGTCGCGATGGGTCGGACACGACTTCGCAGCTAACAACAATATTGTATTTTATGCTGCCCTGTAAACCGCCCTTAGTCCTTTGGGAATAGGGCGGTATAGAAATTTAAATAAATAAATAAATAAATAAATAAATAAATAAATAAATAAATAAATTTGCTTTCTCCCCGTACCCCCCCCCCAATTCACCTTTATCCCTCAATCAGGGACCAATCAAAACGATCCAAAATAAGTAAAACTCTGAAGGTTATCAGGCCTAAAAGGAGAAGAAATGTACTCTTTGTAGGATGGAATATCAATGCCAGGACCCCTAGTTCTAAACCTTTGCATAAACTTAGTATTCAGCTAAAACAGAAGATGGAGAAACTCTGCTTATTCACAAAGATTTCAATCCTTTTCAAAACCAACAATAGCATTTAGTAATCCCCTGATGGATAATACATTCTAACAGCATTTATTAATCACATTGTGGGTATATGGTTGCCACATGAAGTTCTCTGGAACCAGTGATTTTAAAATAAAAAATGGATCATCTGTTAAAATGTCGTCTGGCTCCTACATTTAGCAGGGATTTGGACTAGTTGACTTCTAAGGTTCCTCTCAACTTTATGACTAAACATACATCTATTAATATATTGTAGAGTGCATTTGTGGATTCAAAATGTTGGAAGTCTATTTTGAATTTTCACTAAATAATTGCAAAAAACAGGATTGACTAAAGCACAGTTTGTGAAATCTACAGACTGACAATGTAAAGTATTCAGGAATGACCCTGAGAGATAGGAGGACAAGTCACAGTCTAGACATCAGTCTGATAAACAAAGTCTGAGTCCAAATGAGGAGGGACCGGAGAGAAAACCTCTCAAAAGAGACCATCCTTAGTTTGGGGGGAGAGTAAAAGTAGGAGGTGGGAGGAGTACTTTCAGATTTGCAATGTAACCTTACAATAAAGACAGAATTAGAAATCAGGGTTGTGTGTGGGCTTCCCGTTAGCGTGCGTGGCGCCGGCAGACATGCAGAAAGAAGCCTCTCCCCACCGTCTGGTCTTTCTTCCTCAGAGAACCCTGAAAAGGGTCAAAAGTTGCCTTGGAGGGACGACCACCATGAGGAGGCTCTCTCTGTAATCGCAATAGGGTGGTAGCCCTCCGTTTGATCTGGAGCTGCTCCTCTGGCCCAAAGAAGAAGAGATTGGCTATCAACATGGCCGATCACTAAGCCATTCCCTGCTGAAAGCCAAAATCACTATCAAGCACAATGAAGCAATCTGGAGGATTTGAGTGAGACCTTACCTTTCTTACTTCCCGAATTACTTCCCTGTGGGATTTTCCTGAAAATCTTTTCCCCCCTTTGGTGACTGCCTACTTGGGGATTTAAAACCTTAAAAGAAATAAAATGACTAAGCTAAATAACTAAGCAACCTTATTGGTACTTCTAGAATTTTTGGGTCACTAAAAAGTTTTTATTGCTTATTTCTGCGGGGACCTACTACCTTATTTACTGCTAAAAATGGATTAATTGGATTAATTAATTGGATAAAAGCCTCATATTAGTCTGGAAAAGGATCTTACATGCTATTGAGGACATCTTGTGGTGAAACCTGGTATAGCAAGTAAACCTTTTTTTTTACTCTGAGATCTAGCTGTAACAGATTTGTTCTTGACATTATCTTTAAAGATAAAAATTGGGAACACCTGGCACTGAAAACAACCTTTAGGAATAGTGGAGGTGGACATTTATTGACTTTTATTAAAATAGCCTCCACTAAAGGCCTATCTGTAAAATACTAAAGAAATGGAAGAATATATTCCACCACTTGACTATAAACTCATACTTGATACAATTTTGGCAATGACTAAAGAAATGAAAGCTAGACTAAAAGTCAAATCTGACAGCATAAACTCACCTAATGAGACTCTGACTTCAGTTGACGAACTGACAACCCAAAAACTAACAGAGGATGAGGAAATCAACAACAAAATAGGAGACTTTAAAGAACAAGTACAATCTACTGAAAGCCTTGATGCCCAAATTTTGATTTCAACTACAAAACCTACAATACAATAAACAACAGAAGCTGAAGAAAGCAATAGTAAGATGGAGGATGCCTTTAACCAACCAAACAATAAATACAACACCAGACATGACCTCTTACCTAAGCCAGATGGAACTGAAAGGAGAAGAAGACCAGATTGAATTAATGACAACTGTACTACATCAAACATGGAGATTGGATTTATTAGAACAAAAATTTAATGACTATAAAGGGGTTGCTCTCTTTGAAAAATTGATAACTGGATCGTCTCCCTGGATTCAAACAACATGCGTAGGAAGAAAGGGAGACACATTTGAGAAGTTAAAGGCAATGATATGGAAGCCTCCCTGGCACAAGAAGAAAGCTAGAGTTAGATTCAAAAAATGGCTTTTTTTCTATTGTAAATGTTGGGATTTGTAATAATAAAGTTTAAATTTTCTTTTAATGGGCCAAGGGGAACTGTTAAAAGATATAAACTGATTTTATATTTAGGATCTAGATTTTTAAGGGAATGAAAATCAGCTACTAGAGCATAACTCTGAATTATTTATAGAACTTGGAATAACACAATAAAACATACTTTGTTAATTATAGATGAATTGCAAAGATGACAAATAGAATATGTTTTTGAAATATAATAAGAATACACTTAAATGAACAATGTATGTATTTTAGATATGATAATTACTATATAATGAAATAGGGGAAATGTGAGTTACCCCAAAATTAAGGTTTTTAGATACTACAGGCTAATTTGGAACACTACTGAAATTAGATAAAACTTAAAAACAGGACATGAATAAATATACGTGAAAATGTATAGATAATTGTTCAAATTGATTCTGCTACAACCAGAAATGTATTAATTTGATTTTGATATTGTGACTATGGGAATTGGAGAGGGAATTTTTGTTGATTTACCTTGACCTAAGTACATTTTTTTTCTTATTGGACTTTTGATTATCCAATCACCACATTGCTTCATAAACACTTGGATGTAAAATTAGAAAATTAATAAAAACTTGTTTTTTTTAAAAAAAGAAAAGAAATCAGGGTTGTGTGTTTAGTCTAGGGCTAATAGAAGACAAGGCCTTGTTAAAAAATATTTATTTATTTAAAACATTTGTATAGCCACCCATTTTAAAACAGCTTTGAGCAACTTACAACCAATAAAACAATATAAAAGTAACAGTGATAAAACTAAAAACAGAAAAGGTGCATAGCTCCCGATGCACCCACATTCTCATCCTGATCTTGTTCAATCCCAGCACATAGGGGAAGATACATGGAAGGATAGAAGGGCAGGGGCTTGTCGGTTCTCAGTGGGGAGGCCATTCCATAGGGCAGGGGCTGCAATGGAAAAGGTACTTTTCCACGGACCCATAAGATGGCCATGTTTAAGGGAAGAGACACAGAGCACGCCCATCCTATCTGCTCTAATGGGACATAAAGAAGTCCTCAGAGACAGATGGTCCTGCAGATCACCTGATCTCATGCCATGTGTGGCTTTAAAGGTAATAACCAGCATCTTGAATTGCACCTTGAATTTACCTTTGTTCGGTCGCATTTTGGAGTTGTAACCAGTGGTTTCCCATTTCCTTTTGCTTTGTAGTCAGTTTGTTACTTATAGTAGATGGATTCCTTTTAATCTGACATAGTTCTGGTTCCAGTGACTAAAAGCAAAACAGGCACTCTATATAGTTAAGATGCTTTTCTTTCTTTCTGCCCTTAATTTAAACATCTATTCTGTGTCAGGCTTTTCTTTTCATGATATTTCAAAAGGCTTATCAGAATAAAAAAAGGAGAACCAGTTTAGTTCGTACACAGCCACATTTCCAGACAATCTTTATAGCCAAATCAGAGCGAGCAAGCACATACAGTACACCATTTAGTTCAACTGGCCAAACATATAGCTAATTAATTAATTAATACTTAATTAAACAAAACAAAAATTAGGACCAAAAGCTGGCAAAGGTAGGGAGAAAGTAGAAGAAGAGATATAGTAAAAGACCAAAAGGACAGAGGAACTTAACACCAACAATCTGCATATTTCAATCTACAGATAAAAAAAAAACCACAGACATTTTCAGCGTTAATGAAAAGTACATGGAGAATAATTAGCATGGACAGTCACTTAGGGAATAGCCTTTCATTATTGTAGATTTAACTTTTTTATCTACAACACAGCAGCAGAACAGAGATGGTATAAAATGGGATGAAATAAGATAGTTATTCTCCCACCCACCCACACACACACATTTTGTACCATTAACAAAGCAATTTTATGGACTGGGATGTATCCAATACAGATGGATTCTGGTTGAGAGGTTACAGGCGTGGAGCATCTGATTAGGCAACTTGACAGGAAATTAAACTTGCTGTTCAAGTCCCCTGCCTATACTTGCCTAGCCCTGCCCTACCACAAGTTAAAAATAACAATTGGTGGTTGTTTTTTCTACTAGTAGGTAGGGCTTGATGGGTTGGGAAAGGAACCAGAGGAAACCACCAGTAGGTTTCTTTAATTTGTACCTTATTAAAACTGTATCGGCAACACTACTCACCAGCTTCATTAATGTGACAGAATAAGGCTTGGCCAACATGCTTTCCCAGAAAATTACTGGTAGATAGCACTTTTCGCCTGGCTTCCTTATTTTGTCTTCGAGCTCTAACCTTAGGTGAGGTATGGGTTGGATGGTAGGGTTCTTCCTGCCTTGAATGTACTGTTCTTGCTGTTCTTAAGAACAATTGGTTTTGGTGAAGCAGGCTAGCATGGGCCACACTGTAACATTTAGAGTTCTCTGATGGGACCTATTTTTGGAACAAGGTTAAGCATGAGGAAAAAAATACACATTTTTTAGCCATTTCCCAAAGCCAAATAGAAAGTTTGAATGATGGGGACGCCTCGATTTATCAAGTTACCAACCTCTCTATGTTGAAAACCATAGGCACAGTTAAACTGGAATTCTTAAGACTCAGTGTGGAAATATTCTGGTCATCCCAAAAGGAAACTAATCACGCTCATCCCTGAAAGTGAATACCGTATATACTTGAGTATAAGCCGACTCGAGTATAAGCCGAGACCCCCAATTTCACCCCCAAAAACTGGAAAAAGTTGTTGACTCGAGTATAAGCCGATCCGCCGTTCTGCAAGCCTCTGCCGCCAGCAGAGGCTCGATCCGCCATTTTGCAAGGCTGAATACACAGGAATACCCTGTGTGGCCTTGGCTCTCCGGGAAGCCCTGGCTGTCCGCTTCCTCGCTCCACGCTGCTATTCGGGGCCCGCGCGTTCCCCCGGGCAAATCACGGCGCCCAGCAGGCGAGGAAACACGCCCGCTCCAGTCGCCCCCCCTTCCCTCAGGAGACGCGAAGCAAGTGACCGCCCGGAGCTTACCGAGGACTTGCTTCGGTGCTTCCAGGATCGCGCGCACCTCTCCCAAGCCGCCGCCGTCCGGAGACCTGCCGAAGTTTGGGGAGGTGCGCGCGCACCTCCCCAAACCTCCCCAAACATCGGCAGGTCTCCGGACCTCTGTGCCCTGCCTGCCTGCTTCTTTCCACTGTGGAAAGAAGCAGGCAGGCAGGGCGCAGAGGAACGGAGACCCGGCGACGTTTGGGGAGGTTTGGGCGCCTCCCCAAATATCCCCAAATGTCGCCGGGTCTCCGTTCCTCTGCGCCCTGCCTGCCTGCTTCTTTCCACAGTGGAAAGAAGCAGGCAGGCAGGGGGCGGAGGAACGGAGACCCGGCGACGTTTGGGGAGGTTTGGGCGCCTCCCCAAATATCCCCAAACGTCGCCGGGTCTCCGTTCCTCTGCGCCCTGCCTGCCTGCTTCTTTCCACAGCGGAAAGAAGCAGGCAGGCAGGGGGCGGAGGAACGGAGACCCGGCGACGTTTGGGGAGGTTTGGGCGCCTCCCCAAATATCCCCAAACGTCGCCGGGTCTCCGTTCCTCTGCGCCCTGCCTGCCTGCTTCTTTCCACAGCGGAAAGAAGCAGGCAGGCAGGGCGCAGAGGAACGGAGACCCGGCGACGTTTGGGGATATTTGGGGAGGCGCCCAAACCTCCCCAAACGTCACCGGGTCTCCGTTCCTCCGCCCCCTGCCTGCCTGCTTCTTTCCGCTGTGGAAAGAAGCAGGCAGGCAGAGCGCAGAGGAACGGAGACCCGGCGACGTTTGGGGAGGTTTGGGGAGGCGCCCAAACCTCCCCAAACGTCGCCGGGTCTCCGTTCCTCCGAGCCCTGCCTGCCTGCTTCTTTCCGCTGCGGAAAGAAGTAGGCAGGCAGGGCGCAGAGGAACGGAGACCCGGCGACGTTTGGGGAGGTTTGGGGAGGCGCCCAAACCTCCCCAAACGTCGCCGGGTCTCCGTTCCTCCGAGCCCTGCCTGCCTGCTTCTTTCCGCTGTGGAAAGAAGCAGGCAGGCAGGGCGCAGAGGAACGGAGACCCGGCGACGTTTGGGGATATTTGGGGAGGCGCCCAAACCTCCCCAAACATCGCCGGGTCTCCGTTCCTCCACCCCCTGCCTGCCTGCTTCTTTCCGCTGTGGAAAGAAGCAGGCAGGCAGGGCGCAGAGGAACGGAGACCCGGCGACGTTTGGGGATATTTGGGGAGGCGCCCAAACCTCCCCAAACGTCGCCGGGTCTCCGTTCCTCCGCCCCCTGCCTGCCTGCTTCTTTCCGCTGTGGAAAGAAGCAGGCAGGCAGGGCGCAGAGGAACGGAGACCCGGCGACGTTTGGGGATGTTTGGGGAGGTGCCCAAACCTCCCCAAACGTCGCCGGGTCTCCGTTCCTCCGCCCCCTGCCTGCCTGCTTCTTTCCGCTGTGGAAAGAAGCAGGCAGGCAGGGCGCAGAGGAACGGAGACCCGGCGACGTTTGGGGAGGTTTGGGGAGGTGCGCGCGCACCTCCCCAAACCTCCCCAAACTTCGGCAGGTCTCCGGACGGCGGTGGCTTGGGAGAGGTGCGCGCGATCCCGGAAGCACCAAAGCCTCGGCCGCGCACAAGTCCTCAGTAAGTTTTTTTGTTGACTGGAGTATAAGCCGAAGTGGAATTTTTCAGCCCAAAAAGTGGGCTGAAAAATTCGGCTTATACTCAAGTATATACGGTAACTGTTTTAGGCTGTGATTTAATTTGTTATTTAAAGAAAAAAATCATTCAAGTATTCTATTCTCCAGGTTTCCAACACAAAATCTAGTCGTGGTAGTCTTGTGTTCGTATATTCCGACTCCCTACCAAAAACTTATATTTATATTTTAGAATAAATCAAACTTCTGAAAGCAGCCAAGTCTTGGAATTGAGATTACAGAAGTGAGATTACTACACAGTTCTAAGTAGTGCATATGCAGGGCAAATTTCCAGGATTTATGTTCATATTATTTGCAATTGTATTTTACGTATCAATTATATGTTTTACCTCCATCTTGGACTGAATGATGCCAATTTCTCTCTCCATTTCATCATGCTTCCGAAGTAGATTTTCTACACTTTCAACATCTTTTCCATAATCCAAGGCTTGTATCAGTGAACTCTGAGGGAGAGGAAAAATTTAAAAAAAGATAATTATTCTTTAGAAAATTACACCTTTGAATATTTTCTTCCTTTCAATATTTCTAACTTAAACTTTACATCTTTATATAATGTGAGGATTTAAGAGATACCTACAGAGCAAATTTTTAGGCACCGAGTAATCATTTGAAATAAAATAACACAATACAATATAATAGTACATCCACAGTATACAGTATACTATTATGTCTAGATATAGCATAATATACTAGAGTATATCTGTAGATGGATTGGGGGAACACTGGGATTATTGAAATAAATTTTAAAAATTATTAAATAAATAATAATAATATAACTTGATAGATGGATAAAAACCCCAAATCCTTTCTAAACATTTGACTGACTATACAACCAACCATAATTTTGCCTTTGAAGGCTCCAGGTTATCTGCCCCTTATTATGTAAAATTAGAATTTTGCTAGCCTAAAAATTCAGTCCCACTCTACCCTCAAGCTAAACCATTTTCTATCAAAATTAATCTTTTTTTTTTGTTTTTATTTATTTGTTATTCAGGAACTGCTGAATAAAATGGATTCCAATAGCAAAATATGGAAAATCATTTGAGTAATTTTCTTTTTAGGACTAAAAATAATGAAGTTATCAAGTTTAATAAAGCTTATGCATCTGAAAAAAATTAATATGCCTAATTGTATTAGCATTTTCAGAGTATTTAAAAAAAACACCTCTTAAAATAAAGAAGAGACAGGGAGCAAGAACTTTTTGTGTATGATAGTGTTCAGGAATGTTTTTCTGAATCTCTCTTTTCTTTGTACCTCTGACTGTCAAAATTCCCTCTTGATGTTTTATTACTATTTCGTTTTCTGAAATTTCATCCACTCTGGAGAACTTGTCAAGATTTTTTTTAAAAAAACCTTTAAAAATAATAAAATAAATCACCTTTTCACCAATTCTCTCTGTGATATCATCAATTTCTCTAATCAAGGCATGGATCTGCAAGGCTTCTTCCAACTTCCTCTTATATGTTTTAAGATCACCATGGAAACTGTTCCACCTGTCATTGAAACATTTAATTTTATTTGAGAAGATCAAATAGATCGAATATGGGATCAGAGCAAAAAAATTATACATTTGGGTTTATGAATTCCCATAATCATCATAATCCCAACTTTATTTATCTATATATTTAAGCAAGCAGAAACAAAATACATCGAAAGTGATTAATGTGCAAGACTGGATCTGATTGGATAGCAATAAAAGGGCTCTAGGAGGAGGGGGGAATCACTGCGCCCCCCCCCAACAGTAGTGATTTACATTCTGCTGATCAGTGTTTTCTATCACCAGAGGAATTTTAATCAATCAAACATCTTTAATAACAGAGATTCTGTAACCATGTCATTTGCAAACAGAGGTGGAGTATAGACTTCAACATCCAAAGGGGGGGGAAGGGAATGAATGGGAAGTTTGTATGACAATATGAAATTTGGCACAGATTAGAGATGACAGGAGGCCTTAAAAATGCAAAAGAATGAGAAATTTGCACGTCGCCAAAGTGGTGGATTACAGACCATTGTTTGATTATAGACCATAGGCATAGGTTGCAATTTTGAGTACTTTTTCCCACATCCTCCCTGAAAAACTAGTTGGTAGCAATAGCCAGAATAGCTTGCTCCTTCTCGTGGCTTACTACAGGGAGTCCTCAAGTTTTGACCGGACAAGTTAATTGAAATCATTCTTATTTCACAATTATAATTTTTTATGTGGGTTGAGTAGCCTGAGGATACATTGACATTTATTCCTAACTAGAAGGTTACCATTGCCTTAGCAATTTAGGCTTCAATGATGTTTATAACAAAAATTATTAACAAGTGTTGGGAATGAAATTCAAATAGCTCAGTGTCACTCCCTCTTTACTCCCCCACACCCATTATTCAATGGCAATTCATTTATATTGGAAGATGATCTATGAAAAAAGACCAGCCTTCTCCGTGTAAATACCGACACAGGAATGTCAGCGTTCCTCTCTGGCTCTGGTCAAATTTGATTGGACTTTTTCCTCTTCTTTTGGATCAGTAGAATTTATCCACACACCTTTCATTCAGCTGTTCTTGGCGTTGGCGTATTATTTTCATCTCTTCCTCATTCTGCCTCTTCAATCGCAGAGCGAGAGCACTTATGTCTCTGATGTGTGCATCATCTACTGTTACCCCCTAGAAGACCAAGGCCAAAGAGGAACCAGATAATAAAGCAAAGTCTTAATTCTCTCCTCCCTTAGATGTTCCTTCTAAGATGCTAAGTCTCACATCTACGTGTACATGTTAAACCTAACTGTGAGTTCCTATTGGATTGGATATCTGTCTTTCTCAACATTTACTATCTCTCTGGCATCCTGGAAGGAACATCCTTAAAATCGACACTTTAAACTGCCTTGACACTATTTTTTTTTATTAGTTTGCTGTGAAAAAAGGGTAGAAATGGAAGCAAAACACAATGAAAATGTGAAGAAGTTTTCTTCAGTATATAAAATACAGGTAGTCCTCAACTTCCAACAGCTCATTCAATGACTGTTCAAAGTTACAACGACACCAAAAAAAGTGACTTATGACTGTTTTTCACACTTATGACTGTTGCAGCATCTGCATGGTCACATGATCAAAATCCTGACACTTGGCAACTGACTCATATTTATGACGGTTGCAGTGTTCCACGGTCATGTGATCACCTTTTGCAACCTTCTGACAAGCAAAGTCAATGGGGGTGTCAAATTCAGTTAACTGTGTTATAAGCATTAAATATGAGAAGACGTGCTGTGCATAACATTTTGAAGTCTCTTCTTGGTATAATGTAATTCAGGGAAATAATTAACTCTAGCATTCATATGGTAAATTAGAAGGCCAACAATTTACAGGATTTAAAAACCCAACAACTCTGATGTCACACTATCTTTCATCAGTCAAATTATCCGGAAAAACCAATGTCCTGAAATGTTATTCATTTAGCTAATAGAAACAACATCACTTACCTCTGACATTCCTCGGAATTCATCTAATTTTTTCAAAAGCTGAAGGCAGTGTTCATAGTCATTCCCCACATCACCAATATTAACCATGACTACCTGGTGAGCAACACAATTCCATTAGGAGTCCATTAAAACACAATGAAATCTTCAGTGTTTATCTAGTCTTTTCCCCCCACTGGAATTCAAGTCTATTTTGGGTGTGGCAATCTGCCTTCTAAAATGCAATATCAATGGCATACTAAATAACACACTCCTGCATTATGAATTATCTTGATAACAGTACTTGCTATTTGCTTGAAAGGTTAATGCAGGTTGATTCATTGGATCTATTTTAAAAAGTATGAAGGTAAAACAATCCAGAAATCAATGCAGAAGCTTGAAGGAATCAATGCAAAATTTTAGTGAATGGATTTAGTAATTCCTTTCTGATGTTTCAATGAATTGTGATTTAAAACAATCCTTACCTTACCTTAAAATTCCAATCACACATCTAATTCTTAAAATCTTGCAACCAGTGGCAGACAAAATGAGTGCAAAATGTGCTTGATGAAGAAAAAAAATCATGATAACATTAAGGTTTCTCTTGAATTTTGGGGAATATTAAATATTTTCTGCCAGTCCTATTTTGTTACCAATTATCTAACATTAAGGTAAAGGTAAAGGTTCCCCCACACATGCATGCTTGTCGTTTCCAACTCTAGGGGCCGGTGCTCATCTCCGTTTCAAAGCCGAAGAGCCAGCGATTGTCCGAGGACGTCTCCGTGATCATGACTAGATGCCAAAGGCGCACGGAACGCTGTTACCTTCCCACCGTAGTGGTCCCTATTTGTGTACTTGCATTTTTACATGCTTTCGAACTGCTAGGTTGGCAGAAGCTGGGACGAGTAACAGGCGCTCACTCTGTTACACGGCACTCAGGATTTAACCCGCCAAACTGCCAACTGTTGGGCCTCGGGAGCCCGACACTTGAGGGGGGGCCCCTCCACCTCTACAGCACCCCCTGCCTGGCACCCGCCGGACCCGCCCAGCTCTACAGCGGCCCGAGAGGCTCCGGAGGCCGCGCTGGACTCGCCCGGCTCCACGGCAGCCCGGAAGGCTCCAGGGGCTGCGCCGCCGTTTCTGCCTTCCCCATCTGCGCCGCGGCTGCCGTCTTTGCCCGGCGGCGCATCTGCGCAGGTCTCCCCGGCCCACGGCGCGACTGGAAGAGGCCCGGACCCACCCTGCATCATGGCGGCCTGGGAGGCTTCGGGAGCTTCGGCCGCGCTTCAGGAGGCTTCGGTGACCGCGCTGCTGCGGCTGTCTCCTCCGACCGACGCCACGCGTGGGCGTGTTTGGGTGGAGTATGGGTGGGTGTTTCGGGTGTGTATATAGCAGCGTTGGCTGCAGGTAGCGGCCAACGCTGGCTTTGTTTCTTGCTGCGGCTGTTGCCTTGGAGAATAAAGTGCTTTCAGTTCACAGCGGAGGTCTCTCGTTCCTGTGTTCGGACGTTGCCCTGCTTGCTGCAGGACGAGCTTTGACAGAAAGCCAGCGTTTTCATAGCACCGCGGCCTTTCTGCCTTTCTGCTGTGTTTTGCTTTGTGTGCCATGGCAGAGGGCTTGCAAGGAGCCGCCCTGGAGACTGGATTGGAGGAGGCCGGCGTGGCCGGGGCGGAGGCAACACCACCCGAGGAGAGGGAAGTGGAGGATGCCCAGCCAGCTGTGTGGCCTAAGGTGCGGGAAGCACCACCAGCATACCCTGCGGCGGAGTCCCAGGGTGCCAGCAGCCAGACCCTGGGGGGGGAGTGGTGGCTGAGCTCGGTCCTGGGCCGCACGGGACTCGAGCAAGGGCGAACGGGCTGGCCCAGCGGGGCTCCACTGGGTTGGAGGGAGCGTCGGCTGACTGAGGATGACGGCGAAGAATGGAGCTATTCAACTGCCCCTGGTAGCCAGACTACAGACGTGCTGCGTGATAGGTTTGGAGAGGTCGGGGCACGTGACAGCGGTTCCTGGGTGGCCATGGGCCCTGAAGGAGACACAGGCCAGTGGTCTCTTGGGGGGGCACCCAGTCAGCCAGCGACGTCCCGTTTCCGACTGGCCAGCCCGAAGTTCAAGGTGCCCGGGGAGGGTGGCGCTCGGCCCTCATCCACGCTAGCACAAGGAGGGCGAGATGTGTGGCCAACACCCGAACGGGCCTCTGGACATCCGGCACCCAGGCTGGCGGGGGCATCCCAGGTCCAAGCCCCTTTACCTGTTGGGCATTGGGGTCCGGGTGTGGTATGGGGACCTCCACCGCTCACCGCAACCTACGATGGCCACCCTGACCGCCTGGCTATGTTCCTGGGTCAGGTGATTAACCATCTGGACGGGTATGCCCAGGCCAACGCATCACAGTGGGCGATGGTGGTGGCGGTCACCGCATGCCTTCAGGGGGAGGCTGCGACCTGGGCAGCGGATCTTTACAGTGACCACGCCCGTGAACTCGGCGACGTCGGGTTATTCCTGGATGCCCTGCGTGTCCGGTTTGAGGATGTTTCCCGTATACACCGTGCGGAAGCTGAGGTCTTAGCCATCAGGCAGCGGGGTCGGCCAGAGGAGGAGTACGTGCACGAGTTCCGCAGGGTTGCGGGCAGGCTGCGCTCGTGGCCAGAGCGCTTGCTGGTGCACCACTTTCGGGCCGGCCTTGATGGAGCTCTCCGGCGGGCATGTGTGGTTTGGGGGGTCCCGGCACGGCTTCAGGACTGGTTCAGGGTGGCGGTGGAGCTGGATATTGGATTGCAGGACACTCGGGGCAGGCCTGAAGCGGGCCCTGGAACCTGGAGGGCTGCGGGAGGGCCGAAAGCCGAGGGGCGGAAGCCCGGGCCGGCGGTGCCACAACCTGCCCCTCTACTGGTGCCCCGTCCAACGGTTCGCTGCTTTCGATGTGACCAACCGGGCCACCGGGCGGTGGACTGCCTGTTGCCACCGCCCCGGCCAGGGCCCAACCCCCAGGTGGCACGGGTCCCAACCCCCAGGAGAACCGCAGAGCACTCCAGAGCAGCGTACCAGGTGGCCGACAAGACACCCCGAACGTCAACCCCGGTGCGTCCAGAGGGGCCGGCGGATGGACGGACTGACACATCCGACGGGTCTGAGGACCACGAGTACGAGGAGGACCCGATGGTAAGTGCTCCAGTGTGCCCTTTTGTGTTGCCTGTGATGTTGATAAGCTCGGCGTACCACCCCAGCACAGACAGGGCTGCGGAACGTGCAAACGCGGCGGTGGAGCGATACCTGCGTTGTTACGTCTCATACCAGCACTCTGAATGGTTGGACCTGCTAGCCTTTGCGGAAGTAGCCTACAACAACGCGGTGCATAGCAGTGCTGGGTTCTCCCCTTATAAAGTGGTCTCTGGTTACGAATTCGTCCCCATCGCAGGTTGTGACCAGGGTGCCCCTGCGTCCTGCACACCTGGGGAGTGGATGCACCGGTTGGAGGAGGTATGGGGGATAGCGAGAAAGGCGTTAGAGCGGGCTGCAGGGGCATACAAAGAGCAGGCAGACAGGAAGAGACGGCCGTTTGCATCCCCTAAAGTAGGTGATCTTGTATACCTCTCCACGAAGTACCTGCGGCTACAGGTGCCCTGTAAGAAGCTAGGGCCCAAGTATCTCGGGCCGTTCCGGGTAATACAGGTAGTAAACCCTGTCATCGTCAGGCTTTGGCTACCCCCCCTCCTTGGGAAGATACACCCTGTCTTCAACAGTAGCCTGCTGAAGCCTGCAACAACCGCCTCTGCGGCGGTGGGGGAGGGCGGCCCAGGGCCTGTACACGGCGACCACTATGAGGTACAGGAGATCCTGGACTCCCGAAAACGGAGGGGGCGGGTGCAATACTTGGTGCTCTGGAAGGGATACCCCATGGAGGAGGCCACCTGGGTGCGGGACGGGGATGTGTGCGCGCCACGCCTTCTCCGAGCGTTCCACCGTAAACATCCAGGGAAGCCGGGAGGGACCCAGGGGGAGACTGCAGGTCACATAACGGAGCACTCACCCCTCTCTCCTTGCATTCCAGGTGGGCCCCTGGTAGAGGGGGCAGCATGTCGGGCCTTGGGAGCCTGACACTCGAGGGGGGGACCTCCACCTCTACGGCACCCCCTGCCTGGCACCTGCCGGACCCGCCCAGCTCTACAGCCGCCCGAGAGGCTCCGGTGGCCGCGCTGGACTCGCCCGGCTCCGCGGCAGCCCGGAAGGCTCCGGGGGCCGCGCCGCCGTTTCTGCCTTCCCCATCCGCGCCGTGGCTGCCATCTTCGCCCGGCGGTGCATCTGCGCAGGTCTCCCCGGCCCACGGCGCGACCGGCAGAGGCCCAGACCCACCCTGCGTCATGGCGGCCTGGAAGGCTTCAGGAGTTTCGGCCGCGCTTCAGGAGGCTTTGGTGACCGCACTGCTGCGGCTGTCTCCTCCGACTGACGCCACGCCTGCACGGGGCTCCCCAGCCGGTGGCACGCCCAACGAAAGTTCCAGACCAGCTGGTAGTGGGACCGCCGCTTCGGGAGCCCGCAGCACGGCGCCGGCTCTTCCCCAGCTTCGGCTGCCGGGACCACGTTCAGCGGAGCTGCCCGGGGCGATGGATGGTCGTGCACGGGACTGTGTTGCTCGGGAGCCGGCGAGCCTGTTGGGGGACGGGTCCCTCCCTGTCGCAATGCTTGGGTGGCTGGGGGCCCCGAACGTAGACGACCACAGGGGGGTCCGGAGATGGGCGTGGCAGGGAGGGGGTGAGGGGGTGGAGCATGGTGGCGGCAGAGCACGGGAGAGGGCTTACCTGGTTAGGCGCCAGGCGAAGGGGCTTGTAGGGGAGGGGTGGGAAAGATATAGGGAATGGGAGGGCGTGGGCGTGTTTGGGTGGAGTATGGGTGGGTGTTTCGGGTGTGTATATAGCAGCGTTGGCTGCAGGTAGCGGCCAACGCTGGCTTTGTTTCTTGCTGCGGCTGTTGCCTTGGAGAATAAAGTGCTTTCAGTTCGCAGCGGAGGTCTCTCGTTCCTGTGTTCGGACGTTGCCCTGCTTGCTGCAGGACGAGCTTTGACACCGACCTTCTGATCGACAAGCTCAGCGTCCTAACCCACTGAGCCACCACGTCCCTTTATCTAACATTAGAACCCAATAAATGCCTACTTGCAGTTCATAAAATTATGTAACAGTTTTCTAAAATACAAAACAAAACTTTCTAAAATACCCATATAAAATGAATAGCAACTGCTTAACAAAAGATTCTTAATACATTTTGGAACAAAAAATCCCCCTCCCCTTGATGGTCACCAAGTTAATTGTGGGAAGATATATATTTTGTATTCTTTTGAACATTGCTCATTTTTTAAAGTACATTTCTAGTGCTTAATAAACTAATAGGATAGTCACACATATAGAACACAGTAGCAGCCTCTGTGAAATACAGGCTTGATTTATATTCATATATTTGGAAACAGGAAAACATTTCAGGCATTTTTCAAAATTAAACAAAAGTATACATTTTTTGCTACAATTACCATTTTTCAAATGTTCAGCTATAAATGTGTTTTCTAAACAGAAAGAGTTGTCTGCAAATTCACTGACCTTGTCTCTGATCCAAGCCTCTGCATGGTCAACTTTTTGTAGAAATTCAAGAAAATCCCTGCTCTCCTCAAGCATCTTTCCATGAGCAGCAACAGCCTGATCCAACATTTTCCATTGTTCTTGGAGCAAGTACATCTTTTGGCAGATCTCTTCCGATTGGGGAATATTATGGTGTAGTAGAGCTTCTCCTCTCTTTAAATAGATAAGAGGGAATAATTAATAAAAATAAAATTGCAATATCTCTATGCTATTTCTAATGCAACTCAGTTCTAAAAGATTGGAAGGCCAGTGGCAAAGGTTAAACACACTGTGTACTTAAGACTGGTTCCGGGATATCTGATCCAGATTTGTATCCAGCAGAGATAGATGGATTGACTGATTTGACATGTAAATTATTCAGGATATTAGAAAGAAGTAGAAAGATTACACTTGTCTAATGCTGTCTATCTGTCAGAAGGCAGCCAAGGTGATGCGAGCGATCAAAATATTTAAGGCTTAAATTTTCTAACAATTGCAATACAGATCTATCTATCTATCTATCTGTCCGTCCGTCCGTCCGTCCATCTGTCCATCCATCCATCCATCCATCCATCCATCCATCCATCCATCCATCCATCCATCCATCCATCCATCCATCTATCTATCTATCTATCTATCTATCTATCTATCTATCTATCTATCTATCTATCTATCTATCTATCCATCCATCCATCCACCCACCCACCCACCCATCCATCCATCCATCCATGATTTGACTTCATGCTACAGAAGAACCTCACAGGAACCAAAGAACACAAAACGTAAGCTAGCAATACTTGCCATGTTAACAGTTGCAATTATATCCTTATGAGCCAGAATCTCAGCCTCAAAGACTTGATGCTTCTGAAGAAGCTTCATTTTGTCACATGACTTGCTGAAGTTTTGGAAAGAAGGAACCTTCATCTTTTGCATGCGTTCATCAATCCAACCCTCTGCCTGTCACCAAAGGAGCAACACGATTATCACTATATGCAAGACTAAGAGTGGTATATGCAAATCTGATAAGATCAGATTTGCTTTTCGGTTCAAGGGTGCAATTCAGCCCAAAGTGTGACCTGGACTTCAAATGTGAAGACTTGCTGAAGATGTGTGTCTATTGCAAAACTGTTGAATCTGTAAATCAGTTTTGACATTTCAAAGATGTGATATAATGTAACTGAACTAGCTTTGAAATAAAGCTGTAAACAAAAGCCCTTTAATTCTCTACATCACTAGAGAGATCAGACTTAAATTAATGCAGTGTAACTTTTTTTTTGGCGAGACTTGAGACCCACTATGAAAAAACAAGTGGAAGTTAGTGGTTGCAACATTTCTTCAGATTTAACTGTAGTTAGGTCTCCTGAAGTACTGAGTCAGGCCAAGAAATAGTGATAAAACAAAGGCTACCAGCTAGTTGATAAAGGAATACCTTGGATTTCTTCCAAATGTACAAGAATAAGATATAATGGTAGCTCTCTAATATAATATGTCCTTTCTCAGCCTTTTGCTCTCCAGATGAACTGGTTATATCACTATTATAGTTCACAGTTCATATTCATAGCCATAGTGACTAAAATTTTTGGTTTAGAGGCTAATCTATGTACATGTAAAGGGCACCAGGTTGGGGAAGGCTGCTGTAACGTAAATGTTAAATTAAATGTTAATTTAAATGTTGCATTATATTCCATTTATGTTTAAATGTATTTTTATAGTAATACACGGAATGTGAACACCATGTTCCAAAGCACAGAGCCTCAGAATTATAATAATGTACAATAGCTCTTTTGATTTTTCTTTCTTTAAAAGATGTGAGAAAAATAAAAAAAAACTCAAAAAGAAGTGGGAAAACACAAGAAGGTCAGAAGAGGGTCAGGGGACTACAGGTGTTGGGCAAGGGTGGGGGTTAGACTGACCAAAGCAGTGTTGCATGGTCCAAAAGGGTGGAGTTTGTGGCGTGATGTCACAATATTGCTTCTGTCATTCTGATGCAAGCAGCAAGATCCTATGGATGCCACTGCAGATGACAATGTCTGATCTTTTTCAAAATTACTTTAATTCCAGATGATACTTTAATTATTCTGCCTCAATTATTTGCTTAGTAGAATGTTTATTTTGATTACTGTGCTGCAGCAGGCGCCTTTTTACATCCATACACACTACAACAATTAACTATTAAAGTCAGTCTTCATTTGCCTTCAATTAACTGCTTGTTCAGCGATCAATCAAAGTTATGACAGTACTGAAAAAAGAGATTTATCATTGTTTCTCAAACTTGGGCTGCCTCAGCATCTCATGGTCATCTGATTACCATTCGAAAGCTTCACAGTCAGCTTCTAACAAGCAAAGTCAATGGGAAAACAGCAGGAAATCACAGATTTAATCTCAGTCACCATGAGTGATTTACTTCACAACTGCAGCTGGAACTGACATCTGAATCAGGTGCAGTCATGTGATATTTCACTATACAATCACATCATTTAGTGATGGAGTTACTGGTTCCAATTGCAATCAGTAACTGAGGACTACCTGAGTTGGCAGTCTGAGTGGAGAGTGAGACAGCAACCCTTCACGGCCTGCAAAGAGAATGAAAGTTTTTATTTCCCAGACAATGCTTCACTAATAGACAACTTATTCTCACCTCAGTTAGACCCTGGTAGAATAGAGCCAGCAGGAGTTCTACCTGCAGTTTTTCTTGCCTACTTTGAGAAAGGTCTCTGATGCATCTTCTTTTCTTTAACACCACACTGAGCCTCTGCTGAATCTGTCTTACTTCCAACTCACTGCTTGGTTGCAATTTTTCCATTTGCTCCTGAAGAGATAGTTCCTGAAAAACCAACACTTAAAATCACAACCACAGTTAACTGATCACAGGTTGCATACATAAAACATTATTTTTTCTATTGGAAGTTCAAAATTGCCCATAACCAAAAACCAGTAACAAAAATATACAGATGTGTATTTGTGTGATATGAATGAGTAAAGCTTTCTGAGAACCTCTAGTTATCTTGTTGATATTATCTGAAATATTATTTGGGAAATTTTATTTAAGGGTATATCTTTAAATTCGCTGTATATTTTGCTTTCGGTGACATTTGGTGTCAAACTAAGACATTCTTTCTCCCAGGTAAAATTTCTCAGTTATTTTGCCTGAAGAACTCCCATATTTCTTGAACATCAACACTTAAAAGTCTCTTATAGATCAGCTTCTATAAAACAATACCTGTTGTCTGAATTGTTTTTGCAAGTTTGTCACAGAATTTTTATCCCAGTCCGCCGAGATGACACTTAAGTATCAGGTTTTACCTGGAATGTTCCCATGTCTTTCTTTATATATTATATATAAAGATTTTACCTTTTCTTCCTGGGAGGCAAGAATCTTCTCAAAAGCATCATGTTTCTTGATCTGCTGTATCACTTCATCCACACTGCTTCCAAAATCACAGCTTTTCAAATACATCTGTGAAAAATTGGAATCAGTTCTGGCAATATAGGTTTTTTTTTAAAACAACAACAATATGGAATTATAGGGCCAAATCTGTTGCTTTCTGGAATGAAAGTCAAGAAACATCAGATGATCAAATTATTCAAAGAGATTTTACAAGATGTGTTTCTTACAGAGCTCTGGTCTCTTGTTAGCTCAGATATTTGGATTAATCAAGAGAAGAGGAATATAGCGTAGCCTGTTTGGAGGTTGTTGTTTTTTCTTTTTCTTTTTGTAAATATTATTTTCAAGAATTCCAAATAGAAAACCATATTCAATGGATAACATAAAGATTTTTATTTTATTTATTAAATTTATATGCCACCCATCCCTGAACGAATAAAGCTTGAAAATTAGGCAGTGGAATAAATTAGCTATATACATTCCAAGCAGTATATATTCTCAACCTGAGTCCTCTAAATTATCATTTATGTCCTAGCCACTTTGAGTGAAGATTTTTGCAATGAGCACTTCACTGGGCTGCCCCTGAAATTTATACAGCTGGCCAGAATGTAGTGGTGAGCACACCATGTAACACTGCTGCTCAGCAAGCTGTACTGTCTGCAATCAGCTTCTGATGACATTCAAGATGCTGGTCGCCACCTCTAAAGGCCCTGGCTATCCGAGGACTGCTTATCTCCAATAGTTTCTGCTTGCCTGAAAGACTGGAGAAAGTGGGCACCTATAAGGTCCTTTTGATTAAACAATGTTACCCAGTGCTTTTTTTGTAAAAGAAAAAGGTGCCGGAAATCACACATGTCATACAACCCGCCTTGCCTACCCTACAAGGTTCCATCCAAAAAAGGTGCCGGAACTCCGTTCTGAGCGTTCTATGACAAAAAAAGCCCTGATGTTACCTGATAGGATTCAGGAAGCAAGCTTTCTCTATCATGATATCTGCCCTCTGAACAGAATTCCACAAAGCCTGGCTTTTCCCCATGACTTGGATTAGGGTGAGTAGCAAGCCTCTTCTGGGACTGCCTATATTGCTTGAATGTTTTCTTCTATGATGGACATTCTTTTTTGTTATTTTGATTTCTATTGTTTTAATATTGTGTGCTTGTGAACTCTGGCATGATTTCTAAAGACCCATTGCTATACCAACTTTCTCTCTTGTACCAAGTTGGGCAATTCCATAAATAAAATAGGTAGATAAATGCATTTTGAAGTGGAACACAGATGAGAACAGAAAGCCCCCTTGTGCAAGTAAGTATTTTATATTGGTGTCTTCTCTTGAAAACGACCATCTTTAATATATGGAAATTATATTAGCTGTTCCTTTATGTGAATCATTTTATATTATATAGCAAGTGCTCATAATGCAAATAGCTGCAAAACATTTATATCACAGGAAATTGAATACTCTAAATAAAATGCACAATAAATATGAATATATGTGTTACATGGGATTCCATCCAGTGTCATGTGAACAGAAGGCTATTCACATAACAGAACTGTGCCTTGTTCTTCTGCCCATACTGCTTTTAAACTGATTCCGCTCAGATTGTCATGGTCTCATCTGAGAATGATATCTGAGAAGACAACAGGTCAAGCAGTTTCAAAGGGACTTCTTCACGTATTGAGTTACACCCTAATGCAGACTGGAGCCAGAATTTTGCTCTGTCCAGAATTTTGCTCTAGATTCAACGTGTTCCCATTCACCCGTCCCTTTGAAGGGTATCAATGCAAGGGTGACTTTTGGAATGGGGAGTTTTTTGTTTCAATCCCATTTTAAGCACAATATTTACATATCAAACTGTACCTGCCATTCAAAGCTGTATTGCACATGACAATTTGCAGAAACAAAGAGCATAGTTGCACAACTATGGAAATAAGGCAGCAAATTTGAGCAGCCCACTAATGAAAGCAATACTCAGAGTGGCATTTCATATTTAACATTACAGCTTCTGAAGTCATTATTTCAAGTATCTGTCAGCTTATCACAGGCTGAAGAATGGCATGCCCGATGTCCTGTGGTAATAATACACAAGGGTTTTCATAAAAAAGAATATAAAAGAATCTTTATACAGGTAGGAAAGCAGGATTCTGCATGCTTGAACTAAACAATATTTATTTTTGAAATATTCTCCATAAGATCTAAGTATTCCACAAAGTAGGGCATGACACATGAACAATGTCACGATTTATCATCCCATTTACATAGCAGTGAAATGCAGATCATGATTAAGGGTAAATTTTACTGATTATCTTTCTCAGGCAAACCTTATCAAGAAACAATAAAAATTAAGAGAAATCAAGATCTTTCAAGAACAAAGATCTTTCAAAAGACATTTTTTCTAAAGTGAGCAAAAATGCATATATAGAATAATGACAACTAGAAATGTATTTTTCAAATCAGACTGAATTCTCTATTGAAATAATACTATTTTAAGAAATGGCAACTTTTTTTCTGTTTCATAGAAATTGTTTAAGACGTCATCTTCCACCAATCTGCTGTCAGAAAGGAGCACAATAGAAGACCTACATTTTTGTATACTGCATAATATACAACAGTGTATTTTTTTGTTCTTCTTACTTTATTTTCCTTCAGATAAAACTAGTATTAAAACTTGAAGGGGCTCTAATATCTTGTCCCCAGACCAAATCTATTTTTTCCTAGTGTAAACTACAAGCTAATAAGGCATTTCTAGAAAAAAAGATTTAACATATTTTTGGTTTGAAAATATATGTTTATGTATATCTATGTACACAGTCTCTCTTTTAATGCATTCATAGTTCTTACTAATAATAATTAGATGACAGTTTACAGAGAGTATATACACATGTACATACAAACACACAGCACTGGAAAATATAGCAAATGTGAGCGGCATTTGGTGTGTCCACATGTACACACACACACACACACACACAGAGAGAGAGAGAGACGTCTATTTCACTAAAGCCACATATTTAGAGTCACTGAAGGCATAACTTGTTTTACTCTATGTGAAAGCTTGAAACAGCAGAATTTAAGCAATAACTGATAAATAGACTTCCAATGTCAAGAAGAAACAAACCCACCTCTAGAGTCTTGCGGTTCCTAATCATCCTACTTTAAGAAAACAAAAGTATGTTTGAAGGCTTTACCATTCCCAGAAACCTTTACAACCAATTAACAAAAGAATTGATAATACTGTCAATTAAAACTAATCTCAGAACAAATTACAGTTGAGAGTACATTTTTTTAAAATGGAATGGAAATCTTCACCACTTTCCTCCCAGTTCCAAAGGATGCAATTTTTACTGAGATAGAGGGACACCATGTATTCTCACCATGTCCATGAGATGATGCCTGCATATTTGTTAAGAAGGCAGCTTGACCTACATTCACTGCAGCATCTGGATCCTGAAGATGCTTTGACTCTTGTGAATGCTGGTATTCAGAACAATAAACAGGGTTTATGGACAATAAGATGCTAGAGCCTCTACAATCTGACTGTAAAGTAGAACCACCCATATCTGAACCTGTAGCTTTGATCAAGACTGAATTTCTGAATTCTTTTACTACTTTAATAGGAAAGGATGTCCAAGGGGTAGCAAGTATTAAAGATATCTTGGAAATCTTGTGATGAGCAGGAATTATTCCAACACTAGAAGACTTCCCAAATTCTTTGCTAGCTGAGTGATGGTTCTGAAAGACAAGCATATCAGGATCTAATTGTGAACGTGTAACAGTTCTTTTGCCAAGAAGGGTATCTGCTTTAGCTAATGTAGATGGAGCCAACCATATTTCTTTGAAGACTGTCTGTGGAGGAAGAATGGGACACTTAGTGGGGTTGATGACATGAAGTTGTTTAACTTGGTGATCTGCAGCATTTCCAGAAGGGATAACTTGATGACTCTTCTGGGTTTCTCTTGTAAGACCAGGAGAAGTAGTTGATTTTTTCTTCAGATGAGGTAATAGAACACTGGAATAAGCTGCTTTGATTGGTTTGATAGCAACACTGCAAGTTGAAACATAGACTTTTACTGAAGCATGGAGATCTGAAAACTGAGAATTGCACTGATTATGGTTTTGCTCCTTTGACTTGGAGTTACAAGGTGCAACAATTTGATACAGATTTTTATTCTGAGACAATGAAGCATCTGGAATGGAACACAGAGTAACATCTAGACGTGATGTCCAGCATGGTAGAACTCTTGAAGCAGCCGAATGGAAAGCTACTGCAGAAGAATGACAAGCATCCAAGTAATTTCCTTTCCAGTCACTTGCACCACTGCAGGAGACAAGCAATGATCGAGCATCAGTGCTGTTGTATCCTTTGCACTGAGTATCTCTCAAAAGTGTGGAACAGGCAGACTTGAAGGTGGAAGAATTAATACAGCTGTTATCTTTCTCTAAACCATTCCTCTTATTTGAATGTGTCAACACTATATCTAGCCTTGAGCTGTGAACCTCTGAAGAAAGGCAGGGAGAAGGCAAGATGGTCTCTGCAGATGATGAATAAGCTGGAAAATACCAAGCTGAGTCTGATATATTTTCTGCTGGTGGCATCCTTTGGAAAGAAGCACCATAAACAGTAGCTCTGGAGATCGGTGATGGAACCACTCTGGCAGAAGACAACATAACTTCCACAGTAGAAATAAAGATGGGTGTGTCTGAAGTCTTGTTAGGAAGATATCTGCATGACATCCTGAAGTTTTAATCCTAGGGTTTGAAAAGCCGAAGCAGTCTTTGCTTCTGAGCTGTTGCTTAAGACAAATGTTTCATCCTTTTTATGTTGGCAGTAGAGTTTTCCATTCTTCCTCTGATGTGAATAAGTGAAATGTAAAGACGTATTTTTATAATGAAGGCATCTGTATTTGATTAAGAACGAGACATAGTGGCACGACTGCTTATTCAGACTGCAAAATAATAGGAGCATGCAGCAAACCGAAAAAATGATCAAGATGATGAGGCAGAAGCCAGATGTGTAATCTGAGACCTAATTAACAGTTCTTAGATAAAAAAAATTAAGTTATTAACTCACCAGTGCTTCTATAGCCTTGAAAGACAAGAATATATTCTACTGGTGTTAACAGCAAAAAAGCTGCACTAATCTTCTCTATCCATCTCTCAATCTGCACAAGGAATATCTGCAGAAGGAATAGCAGCTTCTCTGTTTAACAAAGTCTTAAAAAAATTTCCTACAACTCTTCCAAGTAATGGCATTCCCAGAGTCAGTAATAAAAAAGACAGATATATACTTGCTTAATTTCCTCCATATGTGCTGTTATTTACTTTAGGACAGAGAACTCATAGACTAAACCTTGCTGAAAACTTCTGAAGCCTTAAGTAATTTGGATGTAACCTAAGCTGCTGGCGTAAAATCAAGGCCAGACACACTGGCATGAATGGGAAAGCAGTCTACTTCAGAACATGACCCAGTGCTTTTCTTTCTGTCATATGTCACTGCTGGGATAGCCTTTTTATAAATTTAGAGATACACTTCAGTTCAATCAAGATCCATTGGGATAAAAGACAAATATTCACACGTGGTTAACACCATCCAGACACTCCCTTTCCAAATACAGATGAAAAGTTAATGATGCATTGCCCTCTCAGTTTTAAATGCTTGCTTTCTGCTAACATTGTGCCACTTACAAGGGTTAACCTGGCTGCATAAATCTCTTTGAAAACACTATCTGAAACTTTGGTGTGTGAAACAGGAAAATGTGAGAATTTAGGTGAAAGACTTTTGATCTCCTTTCCAAAGAACAATAACAAGACAACTTATTAAAAACAATAATTTGTTCCTCTTCAAATATAGAACGAATGTGCATTATAACCCAGGTGGAAGTGAGTTTAATATTTTCTTGAATCATGGATTCAAGAAAAACCTTCTACACCATAACCATACAAGCAGAAACTGTTATTTCAGCCAGAGACAAATGGTGCTCACACTGTCAGCAGCTAACAGTTCCTTTATTTCACATAGTAGCTACCAGGGAAGTAATTTTCAATCGGACCATGATATGTGGAAAAGGCAGGGCTTTTTTTCTCATAGAGCGCTCAGAACGGAGTTCCGGCACCTTTTTTGGATGGAACCTTGTAGGGTAGGCAAGGCGGGCTGTATGACATGTGTGAGTTCCGGCACCTTTTTCTTTTACAAAAAAAGCACTGGGAAAAGGAATAATGTTTACCTTCTCATCTGCTACAACAACTAACCCCTGATGCCTTCCTTGGCAGGTGTTAGCTTAAAAAGCAAATATTTAATGCCATTACATTGAATGTCATTACAATTTGATAGTGAGTTGGGTTGATGCTTACTCCTCTGAGGCTGTGCTATTTTCCAAAGCACTAGAAGGCAAGTCAAGAAGCAATGGATGGAAACTAATCAAGGAGGGAATCACCCTAGAACTAAAAAGACGTTTCCCAACAGTGAGTACAATAAAGCAGTAGAATGGGTTGCCTTCAGAAGTTGTGGGTGCTCTATCACTGGAGGCTTTTAAAAAGAGACTGGGCAGCCATTTAACTGAAATGGTATAGGGCTGGACTCCAAAGTCTCTTCTAACTCTGTTATTCTATTATTCTGTTATTCTGTGATAGGTTTTTTTTAGAATCAAGGGATTAATTTCACATCATATATCCTTGCACAGGTGTATAATTGACTACGCTACTAAAAAGTCAGAAACCAAATTTCCTTTTAGGAATTTTGATCAATAAGTTTGGTCAAAATCAAACGTTTTCTTACTGATATAAGTTTTCTGTATATGCAAGTATGTGTAAGATAGAAGGAATAGGTAGAGCATAGGACAAAAGACAGAGATTAAGTACTTAATAGATTAAAATACACTTTACAATGCATTGAAACACCAATAAAGCATGCAACAGCACTACCTCTTGGGAGTTTGAAATGTTGTCCAGGTATTCACAGTCTCGGTAAAATATCTGCAAAAGATGGGTCTTCTCTAGCCATTCCTTCTTTTGTGCCCATACCTGGTACACTCTTTGCTTTGCTTCTATCAGAGTTTTTAATATACTTTGGATCTAAAAAAGAAGAAGCCAACTGCTATAAAGCATCAGTTATAATCCATGAAGGGGTAATTATTGATATGTAATTTATACTGCTGTTAATGGAAATATGCTCAGTTTCCAATTATAATTACAGCAATTGCCTGTTTATACATGAGAAAGCCGGTGGGTGTATTTTAATAAAATTCATTTTCCTTTGAAAAGTACCATATCTTGCTTGGTTTTTATCTCATGAAATCTCTGGATTTAAAAACTTATTCATAGCAGGCTAATTTTATGGAAATGCTGGTGGTCTGAGCTCTGTGCAAAATTACAAAACTAGATCATGTATATATACCTCTTCTGTCGCCATTTTCTGTTCCAGTGCAAGCTCTTGTCCCAGCTGTGATACTCGCTCGTAAATCTCATCCCGAGACTCAATCTCTGGCAATAGCTGCTGATGCTGATTAATCTTCAGACCGCTGGTAGATGCATCTCTAATGGTCTCCTCAGCTGCCATTGTTCTTATCATCTCAGATGCCCAGGAAGAATAGTCCCATGCCTTAACATTGAGGAAAGGAAATTTAAGATATGGGGTAAGATTTATATCCTTAGATGACAATATAGGCAACAGATGATACTTCTTGTGGCTCGGTTCAAACATAGCACTAAAATGTGGTTGGTTATTCCTACGTAGGTTCACGCATTGTTTTGCCTCAAACAAAAATTAAAAACTGTCAAGGCTATCTATCGAGTATAGAATACATGTCCTTGGGCATCAAAGCTCAGCTAAGTGGATATATTGCAGCAAAACTATAAAACAGTTACAAAAGAATTTATGTAGCTGCTGTGCATCAAATGCAAATTCTATTTATGACAATTCATGTTCAAATTTCCTGTAGCTGATATTGTAAACCAACCCAGAGAGGGCTGTAAAGCACTATGGAGCAGTATACAAGTCTAAGTCAGGGGTCTTTAAACTTGGCCCTTTTATGACTGATATTGTAAACCAACCCAGAGAGGGCTGTAAAGCACTATGGAGCAGTATACAAGTCTAAGTCAGGGGTCTTTAAACTTGGCCCTTTTATGACTTGCAGACTTCAAGTACCAGAATTCCTCAGTCAGCCATGCTGGCTGAGGAATTTTGGGAGTTGAAGTCCACAAGTCATAAAAGGGCCAAATTTGAAGACCCCTGGTCTAAGTGCTATTGCTATAACAGAAACCCCTCTTGTCATAGGTTTTATGGCCTTTGGCAGAAAGGGGGGTGACGAAAAGTAATAGAAGTCCCCCAGCAGCCCCCAGATTCAAGTTGGTTTAGGAAAATAGGGGAGGAGTGCAAAAACAAGTAATGATGTAAGAAGAAACCATACAGGAAGACTATGTGAGTAAACAAAAATGAGACAGATGAGGGAAAGAATTGAGGAAAGTCAAGTTGAACACTACAAGATACAGTACAATAAAAAAGAACTAAATGGATTTAAAGTATTTTGAATAACTAACCCTAGAAATTTATTAGATGAAAGAACTTTACAAAGATTGCTATTGAGACAGTTTCTTTATGTTTTTCATAATCGTTATGCTGGCAATATTACATTAAACTTTTAATAGGTCCATATGAAAGATGGATGTCAACCTTTAGCATTACAGAAGATCCTATCTGAAGTACGAAGGCCTCTTGTTTTCCAAAAGACCTAAGCCGGGTCATTCATCTTTAGAATGTACACTATAAATGATATATTAATGCAGGTACATGATATAACAGTCTGCAGTTAAATGTGTGCAATTGTATGGATCAGTTGCAGAATATTGATTGATCATTCTAGAAAAAAAACTGGCCAACACAACTGGAGTTCACAGAATAATATAGGATGTTTTAAAAAATGCGACAAGGACATTGAAATCCTTACATAGGTTTGGAAGCGGTATAATCTGCAAGCATGTTCCAGCCTCTCCCGGTTTTGTTCCACTTTACATCGCAAAATTTCCCAATTCTCCACTAAGGCCTGTTGCTTTGCCTTGATCGCCTCTGCCTGCCTCTCAGAGCACAGGCAGAGCACGCCATCTGCAGTATCAATCAAAATACGCAGCTGCAAAAGAGGAGAAAATGAAGTGAATAATTTAACTTTCCAAGTAAAAGTTTAAGAACCCATCCATCAATTACATCTTCCCAAAAGATGGGTAACTATACTCCATTCTATACAGAACTTCTTAAGCAGCCAGAGTCTTGGATTTCAGTTTTGCAGAGACAAGCAGACCTTTGAAAATTAAACGACTGAAACAGGCTGTCTAGTCTATTTACACTAGCTGGGGATTTGAAACTGGCACAAGATCTGCAGCTGGCTGTATTAAGTAGCCCAGGGGGACAATCTTTCACGTCTGTATGAGAAATAGTCTGATAGCACTGGCAGGAATACAGAGGAGAAGCAGCAGCCAAATCGTTTTCCTTTCTGCAGACATGACTGCCTCACATTTGTCCATCAGCAAATCTGTCAGCCCAAGTGGTGATTTGCCTTCTTCTCACTGCTCAGTATGTTCAGCCTGTTTCCTTCTCTTCCTCCAAAAGGAGGTGGAGGAAGAATTGCTGAAGCTAGCAGCTCACAAGGTAGCAAAAGCAAATACTGGACAAATACTGGGAAGGTGAAAGTAAGGACGAGGTTGGGTAGACTGGGATTGCAGCTCTGGAGCTTCTTCTCCCTTTCCAAAGGTCTCAGCCTGATAATCCTGGGTGGTAAGGAGATAAAAGAGTTCTAGGTTATGACCTACAAAGCCCTACATGGCATGGATCCGGATTACCTACGGCAGCACCTGCTGCCGGCATCAACTTCCCTCCGTCCAGTGCGCTCCCACAGAGAGGGCCTCCTCAGGGTGCCTCCGATCAGAGAATGTCGATTGGTGGCCCCCAGGGGGAGGGCGTTCTCTGTGGGCGCGCCAGACCTGTGGAACCGCTTGCCGGTTGAGCTCCGGATGGCTCCCGACCTTCGCTCCTTCCGGCGCGATTTAAAAACTTATTTATTTGAACAATCTGGCCTGGTCTGATGGGTTTGGGGTTGGATTTAGTTTTAACACACTTTTAGCATTGTATTATATTGGGCATAATTATTTAATTCTTTAAAACTCTTTTTTAACTTTTGTATTTACATTTTGATATTTATTGCCCTGTACACCGCCCTGAGTCCTTCGGGAGAAGGGCGGTATAAAAATTTAATAAATAAATAAATAAATAAATAAATAAATAAATAGGTATATTCGAGGCAAGGAAGGACTCTACTATCTCACCCATAGCACTGGAAAGAACCCTCTGAGAAGTTCCTGATTCAAGACATGTGATTTCTTCTTTTCATTTATTTATTACATTTATAAGTAATATTTTATTCATGAACTGAACATTGCATATACCTAGCACTCTTACCCCCTAGTTTTCCCTGCAACAACTGCCCTATATTGAGGTAGGGTGGGCTGAAAGAATGTGAATGGCTCAGTGTTATCCATTGAATTTCCATGTCTGAAGGTATATAACCTGGCCTCTCCTCCTCACCTAAGGCATTAATCACTATAGCATTAGCATAAGATTAGTTTCAGTCCTAATTTATATTTAAAGCATATCATATTCAGAAGACAAGAACCACAGGCAAATTCAAAGCAAGACCATTATATCTGTAAGCTGCCTGGAGTTTCAGAGAGTTGGGCAACCATGTAAATTTTCTTAATACATTTTTAGGACTGCAGTGTAGCTTACCTGCTGCTCATTCCCAAATAATTCATGCTCAAGAGTTGCTTGCTTACGTAGCTGTGACTGCACCCCACTCAGATCTTTAGCAGTGGAATCTGGGATGGACTTCAGTTTGTCCTAAAAACCAAATGTGCTTTCTGTTAATCGCTCTGGTTTGATTTTGTTCTAAGATAGGCAGTATATAAAACTCTTTTCATTTGCATATGTGGGAGTCTATTTGTTAATGAAAAGAGTTATACCCATATATTGATCTAAATCCCTCACCTCCACTGCGCAGCAGTCAAGGGGTTTGGGACTCCGTGCCCTCAGTTTCTTCCTGTTAGGAGACACTAAATGGGTTTCTTCCTGTTAGGAGACACTAAATGGGCCAGAAGCCACCCCGGAGAGGCGGCAAAGAACGTAGGAAAGTCCTGGGGACCTTGGAGAGATGGTGGTCAACCTGATCAGTCCAGGAGAAGCGTTCCAGAAACCAACAGGAGAAAGGCTAGCTTAACTTCAGAGTCTAGCCCAAGCTGTAAGCAACTGAAGTCAAAAGCACTACTTTAACCTGATTGTAAACAGCATGCTTGAATCTGGGTAAGAACATCGATTTTCTCTATCCTACCTATTAACTTTCCTGAAGGGGGAAAAAAAATTCCCAAGAAGGAAAAAACCTCAGAAAGTGAAGGAGGGGTATTTTTGTTCCTCCCTTTTGCTAACGAAAGCAGCAAATTAAACCTTTTATGGAAGACCAAAATCTGAAAAATAAACCACTGCTTACACCTACTGGTGGATAAAGACTATGACACCTATGACTTTCATGCAAGACTTGGTAAAATCTGAAAAAACCTAATCTCTACTGGTGACTTTCAAAGCTTTAACAATAGAGAACAGCTGTGACAAAAAAGAAAACAATCTGGGCTGCAGATAAAATGAACAAAAAACAAGAGAACTTTTTTGAACTCTCTGGATTATAAGTATCTATTTCACTCTGACTTCAAAGCTATTTCGGGGGGGGGGGAATTTGGATTCTTGGTCATCATGGAAAATCAGAAAAAGAAATAACTTACCAAGAAATAATAAATACTTTTCAAGAGGAGAAATATAATATGTTGCAATTAATTCAAATAACAATGATTTCAAACCACAAAGAAATCCAAATAACTTTGAAAATATAAACCAACTCATGTCCGATCCAACTTTACAACAAAAAAAATTTCAGGAAAATACAACAGAGAAGGAACAGATAAAACAGATAACTCTACACAAATCTGAGGATAAAGATTTAAAGACGGAATCCTACAAAACAAAGAAGTATGATTTAATCCAAGTGGAAAAAACTTACAAGAAATACTGGATTTGGAAAAGACATCAACATCACAAAATAAACTTGAGGATAAGAAAAAAGACTGGATAAAATGGACTGCAGAGGTGCCAGGGAAAACACTAGAACTGGAGGGACAAAAAGTGACAAGAGAAACAGAGAGAAAAAGAGGGAAAAAGATTTTCAACAAAAATGAGTGGGCAAATGCCTCTAACAAAGATACTGTACTTGACTTACTTTTTATATCTACAGTAACACCTATAAGAATATGGAAAGATTCTTTGACTCAGCAGAACATATTGTTTAAGAAAGACATTGGGCAAAAGAAAAAGGCTAAAGTGAAAATTAAGAAAGTAGATGAGGGGGCCTATCAGAGAGAATATTAAAAAAAGAAATACCTATTTTTAGCCAGTAAAAATGTTTAGAACATTGTGGGAAAAACAAATGTAACAAGAATTGTAAGCAGGATATATGATGAGACAACCAGAATGACTAGATAGAAAAGGAATATTATATTGATGTGATTATTATTTATAGAAATATTAGAAGACTTTTATATTTAATTATCATTGATTAAAACAATAAGAATTATATTAACTTAAGGTTGGTAAAAGGGAACACTATGGGGGAAAGAGGAAATCAAGTAAAGTTATAATGTGAATTATACATTATAGAATTTAATTGTTAGTGAATGTTTGTTAAATGTAAACCCAGACAACACACTGTCTACTGAATATTAAGGTGTTTATGTTAAAAATTTAATAAAACATACTTAAAAAAATAAAAAATAAAAAATATTAAAATCTTTCCTCCATTTTTGATGCTTGAAAGAAAGAGGCTGAAGAAAAAAAATTCATGTAGTGGAGTACAATTTAATTCTCTTATTCAATTTCCACATTTCTGTATGAGAAAATATATGAGAAAAATATGGGAATAAAACTTTGGACAACTGTTTTTATTGTGCTTTTATATTTTGCTGATTTAAAAATGTTATGGCAAATGTAAATGTCTATGGAGATTTTAAAGGGACACGGTAGCTCAGTGGGTTAGGACGCTGAGCTTGTTGATCGGAAGGTCGGCAGTTTGGCGGGTCGAATCCCGAGTGCTGCGTAGCAGAGTGAGCACCTGTTACTCGTCCCAACTTCTGCCAACCTAGCAGTTCGAAAGCACGTAAAAATGCAAGTAGAAAAATAGGGACCACTACGGTGGGAAGGTAACAGCGTTCCATGCACCCACACAGACACACCCACACACAGATGGCTACAAAACAATCTGACTACAACAAGGGAAAGTCATGCCGATCACATGACCATGGAGACGTCCTTGGACAAGCGCTGGCTCTTCGACTTTGAAACGGAGATGAGCACCGGCCCCTAGAGTCGGAAATGACTAGCATGCATGTGCGGGGAACCTTTACCTTTACTTTTATGGAGATTTTCAGTCATCCTGGTCATGGTTGTCCCAAAGGTGCTTTTTCAAGAAGCAACTGGACATTCTTGTTTTTCTTTGAAGATGTTTCGCTTCTCATCCAAGAAGCTGAAGAAGCTTCTTGGATGAGAAGTGAAACATTTTTAAAGAAAAACAAGAAAGTCCAGTTGCCTCTTGAAAAAGCACCTTTGTGAGAAATGTAAACTTTCATAATATTATAGTTTTACATTTATTGTTAGCCATTAGTGTGGAAAGGCTAGGTAAACAATAGAAATGAATGGTTGTTCTTTCATATCTAATCTGAGCCTTAAAAAAATACATGTTTGGAAACAAAACTGTTTTCTTTCACCTCAATGTGGCAGAGGGCTTCCGTCAAGTCCTGTAGGCACTTGTAAATTGCTTCAGCGTCTTGTAACTGTTTGCCTTTGTAGTTTGTCATCTCCAGCAGCTCCTGCCAGTTGTTCCTAAAGCGGGAAAAAAGTGAGAGGTAGGAGGCAGTATCCAGAAGCAAGTCAGAAGTGGACATCCTGAAAGAATGTATCTGTCAGTGATTAGCTGTCAATCAGCTATGCCAATTTCTGATGGTGTTTTTCTGCAACAGAAGTTAAAAAATACACAGTGGTGTCATACTATAAATCTATTTACCTTCCCCTTACAAGAAATCTATCCATATTTCTTGAGTTAAGATTTAAAACAAGTTAAGAAATGTGTACAATTTGATTGTAGTACTGAATTAATTAACAAAAGTATACATGTATGCATACAAAAATGGAGAAGAAGAAGGAGGAGGTGAGGAGGAAGAGAAGGAGGAGGAGGAGGAGGAGGAGGAGAAAGAGGAGGAGATGGTGGTTCTGGCAATGGCCAACCATCCTTTTTATCATCCATCTATCTATCTATCTATCTATCTATCTATCTATCTATCTATCTATCTATCTATCTATCTATCTATCCAGGGCTTTTTTTCTCATAGAACGCTCAGAACGGAGTTCCGGCACCTTTTTTTGATGGATTTTTTCAACTTTTGCACAAGCTGTGCTACTTCCTCTATTGGCTTTCAAAAGCTAATAGGAATTGCTGCTGAGCACACCAAAAGACCTGGCTGGCAAACATTGCACATGCAAGTTGTCTGCAACGAAGGCAAGTTGGCAGGAACTTTGCACCCCTCACTGCTGCCCAACTACACCATCTCCTAGTTGTAAGTAAGAGAGGACCAGGAATGGTCGGGAGCAGCACTTAATTATGCCCTGATGAAAAAGCAGACTCCATGTGCACTCCTGCCTTGTGCTCACCCGTGTCATCCAGGCTCTCCATGCTGCGCTGCAGCATGGAGAGCCTAGCACTGAAGCACGGAAAACATGTGCGCACCTACCTCATGCTCACCTCGTGTCAGCCAGGCTGACCACAAGTCAGAAGGAGAAAACACAGTGGCAAAGATACTCCCTCCTCAAATAACTCGCAATTGTCAAGTCCACCCTGCCCTCTGCGAGACCCTTGGCCCAATGGGGAGGCAAGGCCTGGCAGACACGATTTCCCTCTCCACCTCTTTTTAATGGTAGTCCTGAAGATACCTGGAGGAGACGGGAGTGGCAACACCACAGTGCTGTTGGAGCTGCGGGGCCTGCTCTACATTGTGGGGCTGCATGGGGCAGGCAGCGGGGCGGAGGCGATATTGCCGGGGTGGCTGCGGGCACTGGGTGTGGAGGTGGCATGCATGGGTGCGGCAGGTGGCTGACCTTCCATGGGCCGGGCCAGCTGGTGGCCTACCCGGTGCTGGACCTGTGCCGCTGCCTACTCACCCTGTGCGCCTACGTGGCCACCCTGGAGTGCCTGACCCGTGACGCCTGCTGCTGCCTCAGCCTGCCCACTGCCCTCACCCTCCCACCACTCTGCACCGGTGTCTGGTTCGGCGACTGCAAGTTCTGCGCCCTCGGTGTGCATTGTGGGAGACACATCACCTCACATGGATTGGCCCTGAACTGCTGCACTGACTTAACCTAGTTTGACCATATCATCACGTTTGGCCTGGAGGGGCTGGGGGTCACCACCCTTAGCCAGGAACTGTGTCTCATGGCTACTATTTTAGTGGTTATCTGGATTCTTGTAGATTTTGTACATCTATCTGAAGTAATCTTAAGCATTTTTTTCATAAATTACTTAAGGATATACAACTATATTTTTTCATATTTATCTAATGTTACTTTTGCATCTACTTTTTTCAATCCATTTTCTTTCTGTCATTAATTCCCCAAGAATAAGAAATGTAAATCGTAAGCTCCTCATAGCACAGTTCTATATCATTGTTAAAATACACTGGGCAATAAATAGATTGAATTGTAACACTTTCCCCCTCACCTAAGCCTGTTCTCTTGTATGTATAATTTGAAGATAGCCAGGCCATTTTTTATCAGCAGTTGTAAAGAAATAGAAACGAAATGTTTAACTTATGTATTAATAACAATTTCTTTGCAATTCATTATCTTGTCAGTAACATGACTCCATTAAACACATATATGTTGAAGGCAGCATATGTACTTGTATTAGACATCTATTATCTCCCACTGCTAGCCCTTCCAAAAGGAACTCAATATATGTCACACTATATATGCAAAAGTTGTCTCCTCTATTACAGTGCAACACATCATATTCCAATTAGACAAAAAATAATATTCCAACTCTACTATACCCACCTGCAGTATATAAACATGGGGGAGCTATCCCAGAATTTTTCACCTCTATAGCAGCCTACTATGCTGTCTTCATGATAAATTTGATAAAACAGAACTTAGTGTTCTAAGTTCATCATGATCTAAGTCTGCTGAAAATAACTATTTTGGCGGTGATGAATTAATAGCATGCATTTTGGGTTATAGGAGCATCTCATTCACTTGAACCAATGTGATCATATCTTTAAAATCATATGTACAAGCCATCGATAATGTGGATGCTAATATAGGTAGGTCCGTATTATGAGCTGTTTGTATTTAAGGAGATGCTCACAACAAATTCTAGTTTATTTGGTGAATGCCTGAAAGATACATTACTTCATCTAACCCAAAAACAGATGAAAAAACTAGAGGCAATTATGAATTAAACTTGGCTCAAATCTCAAAGATTTGCCAGACGAGAATTGGACAAAACTTTGGAATTTACTATGAATATTTGCCTTAAATACAATAAATTAAATTTATGTTAAGAATTGAATATATAATTTTTAATTATATAAATAAATATATAAATAAAATTATATAAATAAAAGATTAACAAGATAGAAAAAAGCTATCTATCTATCTATCTATCTATCTATCTATCTATCTATCCATGTTCTCCATCTCTGAAAGGTTTTTAGATAGATTAAAATTATATGAACAAACTAATAATACCATACCTTAAACTAATAAGAAATATAAGAGCATATAAAAAGTCATCAAAATGCATGTGTTTTATATATTATATTGCTTGAAAGTCTCCTTTTCACTTGGCTTAGAATAAGTAATGAATTTAAATATTGCCATAACAATCCTTCCACTTCTGTAAAATTCTGAATAGTTTAAGAAATAACTTAGGTCTTGCAACAAACTAGACATGCCACCCAAATGTTCTTCATGGAATATTCCTCCTCCCCACCCCCACCCCAATATGGCTCTTTTACAGCTTCCTGATCTTTGTCTTGAGAAAGAAATGGTCAGGCTGAAAAAATAATGGAAAAAGACAAGAATGCCTTCTTACCTCAACTGTTTCTGCTTGTTCCGAATCTCCCTGGATTCAAAATGGCCATGATCCAACATTTTCTGTGCTAACTGATCACATGTGGCAACTCTCTGGGCAACAATTTCCATCTGATGCTGAGATTTATCATATTTGACACAAAGGACCTATAAAAAAACCAATAGAAGGAAAAATTGAAGTGATGAATAGTTTTGAATAACATTTCCAACTTAGCCCTTTTGATTTTTTCCTGTATGATCCCAGTACATTTTTTTTTCAAAGTACAGTGTCTACCGAGTCTGAAATTCCAAACATCTTTGTTTTATATTTTGTTCTAAAAGGAAAATTCTAGAGCAATTTGAAAATCTTTAACATATTTCCCAGTTTTATGTCTGCTTAAACAATAATAAATATTACACGAGCAGTCTATTAATGACATTCACTTAATTTCACAGGAACTAAAATTTTGCTCTTCTTTCAACATAATTCTGTTAAAATGTCAAAGTCTCCAATAGAAACCAAGTTAGCTGAGATGATTGGTCAAACATTAATTTGGCTGATGTATAATCTGGTAGTACAATACTTTTGTCTGAGCAGCGGCTTGGTCTCAATTGCTTGAAAATCTCTTCCAATTCTATAATGCTAATTATAAATGAAAACTAATCATGAAAAATCTATTTTTTAAAATCATCTCAAGTGTAAAAGCAAAAAAGGAGAGCAAAAAAAAAGTGACCCCTCAACCTCAGTCAGATCATGTACCATATGATTAGTGCTCAGGAGGGGGATTATTTATTTGGAGCTTTAAACTTTAGCCTCTAATCCAAGGGTGTTCAGGTACTATTCCAGTTGACAATCATATCTATATTTATTTCAAATAAGATTATTCTTTTGATTTTTATGCAATCTCCTTGATCAGAAAAGTAATATTTTCATCATTATTCTGTTGACATCATACTAATTATTTGAAACAATGAATAATCACGAATAGATTAGCCTTTACACAAGCATCTAAATTTGATAAATATTTCTTGTCTTCAAAAGCTCTCTAAAATAATTATTAATCAATGCATTAAAATGCCTAAAAAGATAAGTCAAATTCTGGTGACCTCATAGATACATTCACACAGTATCCTTGACAGCAACACAGAAATAGTTTAATGTTGTCTTCTTCTGAGATACTATTTCAATTTCTCAGTCACGCCTATAGCCCTGATGTTTCCAGGTCTCCTATCCAAGTATTAGCTAGACTCAAACAGCTTACCTTCTGAGCCCAGACAAGGTTGGCCAGAGGCTATTCTCAGTTGAAAGTAATTAGCTTCACCAACACCTTAACTCACAGCTCAGTAGATTATTCCATCCAAAAAGAACATGTTCTTTTGTTCTGTACATTTTACATGTACAAAGCCAGTCTTGCAAAAATCATGTATGAAGCCACTCTTCCTGAACAGTCATGTTATATATTTTATACCATTGCAACATGTTCTGAAAATCTTTCTAACCATTAGCATTATTTCTTACAAGAACATGGTCATAATCAGCTCCATAGTCTTCAGAACTGGCCACCTGCTTCTGCTCATTGATCCAGCCCTCTAGATCTTCATATTCTCTCAGGAAGTCATGTAGTTCAAGTGTCTCCTCCAACCTTTTACCCCTAATTTGAAGTTAAAATAGAAGGAACAAAGGCAGCAGAAATGTACATAAGAGGTTTTGAGACAACCACTCTATAGAAATCACACATTCTATATCATTTTGAAGCTTAAGGCCAATGATTATAACTGAAAGAATAAGAATAGAGGAGCCTCATGAATGCAGCATTAGGCTAAGGACATTTGTGACTCGTCCCAGCTTCTGCCAACCTAGCAGTTCGAAAGCACGTAAAAATGCAAGTAGAAAAATAGGGACCACTGCGGTGGGAAGGTAACAGCGTTCCGTGCGCCTTTGGCGTCTAGTCATGCCGGCCACATGACCACGGAGACGTCCTCGGACAAGCGCTGGCTCTTTGGCTTTGAAACGGAGATGAGCACCGGCCCCTAGAGTCGGAAACGACTAGCATGCATGTGCGGGGGAACCTTTACCTTTTACCTTTACTTTGCCTTCCTCAACTTTCCTCCTTTAAAAAAGTCAGACTTCTTCAATTAATGGGGGAAAATGATATGAAGAATGCTATAAAAATATGAGTGGATTATAAGGTTGCCCTTCTTGTAGATGTGACTCTGAATGGGTTACAACTCCAATAAGAACAATATTAGTAAAAATGTGGCATCATTAATTAAGTGTGAAGAGGTTGCATCAGTTCAAAAATAAATCTTCCTCTGAAAAAAAGCCACAAAAGGAAGTTCCTCTGATATAGATGGATGCTGCATATGTGAAATTGGCTGTGGCATAATCCCATGACTAAGCACAATTTCCTGCTTCCCTGCTTTCTTATGAATTGCCTATTTTTTTTAAGCCAAGGTCATTTCCATGAAGAGGGCAAACACTTGCACCTTGTTGTATATGAAGCAAAACATATGATTAGGTAGAAACCAATGATGATGCAACATTCCTTCATGACAGCATAGATGCATATGCATTTTTTTTGCCTCTGCAGCCATGAGGTGTGATTATGTCCTACTGAATTATTAGGATTGTGCTCTCTGGCAAAGCAATATAAAACCAACAGACACAAAAATTTAGAAGCCTCCCACTGATTTTCACATTGTATGATTGAAACTCACTTCCTGATGAAAAGAAAAGAAGAAAAGAAAAGAAAAGAAAAGAAAGCTAACAAGAAAATATACAATTGGATCACACAGTCTTTTTTTCCTCCCCTACCTTGCTTTGGCCAATGTTTGTAGTTTTTGAAGCTTTGTGTGGACCTGTCTTTGAGGCATATCAACTTCATCGTAGTGGATAGAGTCTGAAAGTGGTAGAGTTTTGGCAGTTTCCTCTAGTTCCATGACTAAGTTCTGATAAATGTCAATTTCATGTTCTAGAGCCTGACCCAAAATAAGTACCAGTTGATGAGAAAACTTAGAACATTCAACAATGATAAAAAGCTATCCAGTTTTACTTAAGGTGCAAAAGTGATTCAGGAACCCCAAATTAGCAGACAATGTCAGATCTAACTGAAGCCACATTCAATACATATAAAAGAAGATAAAAGCCACTTACATGAGTTTTCCAAGGAGTTTGTTCGAAGCCATTGTAAAAACAGATTAAGTACATAAATAATGTACTGACGGGGGCAGGGGTGGGGAAAGCATAAACTATATGTAAGTAGAAGCAAGTTGTTTATATAGGACAGACATGTCAAACACAAGGCCCGGGGGCCAGATCTGGCCCACAAAGTGGTTTCATGTGGCCCACAAAGCCATCCTGGAAAGAGTGAGGGAACGGCCCCCACTGCCTTGGCCCTGGCCCAGAGACCCTCCTTCTGCCAGAGACTATCAGATCTCTCCCACTCCTGCCCGGGCCCCCATAGGCACCCTTGATGCGAACGATGTAGAGCTGGCCATGCCCACCCAGTAGGCCATACGCACTCTAGCCACGCCCACCCAGTAGGGCACGCCCACCCAGGCCATACCCACCCAGCCCCCTAAGGGCAACCTCAATGCTGATATGGCCCTCAATGAAATTGAGTTTGACACCCCTGATATAGGATTTCCTGAGAAAGAAGCGAGTTTGTGGTAACTCTGTACAGAGTTAAAGACAAATAAGTTGTTTTTCAGAATCAATTACTGTTTGAAAACTGTTGATCCTAATAAGGTACATATGAAGGTGATGCCTCTAACTGACTTGATAAAAGTACATGTTTTCTTGCAAAATTTATCATCTGTGAGAGAACACTCTGATCATAGTCTCAATAGAGCAACTGTATTCTTTAGTTGTTAGTTTGCAGTTGCTTGGGCATTCAGCAATATTTTTCTACAGTGAGATTGAAATACCATACTAGGTTTATTTCAGGACTGTACAGAACTATATATAATAGGTTGGACATATTTAAGAGGGGAAAACCTGTCTAGAGCCTTGTAGAGTATATGTGGAAATTATTCATCAATAGATTAGTGTTATTGCCTTTCCATGTCCTTTGATGTGTTGCTATTGTTCAAAACAATTAAAAATACATAGATGATGTGAATAACCATATAGACACAGGAAGTTGAAATAAACTTGAAGGTGGCCAAATGTATTATTTCTTTGAACTTTGAACAAGGTGTTGGGTAGTCCATGGTGGAAAATATTCAAAGCTGAATTGTTGAACTCTTGGTGTTCTCTAAGCTTGCTTCTTTTCTAGAAGAAGTTTCCTTAGTAGGTTAAATAACATCATCAGTTCATGGGGGAATATAATTTTCTGACTGTTTATATATAATATGGTAACTTCTCCTACTAATACCCTTGATTGGAGTATTATTTCTTCTTAAATGCTTTTTGGGTGGGGCATTGTTTCTTCTTTCTTGTTCTTGTTTATCTGGTTGTTCTTGATTATCTAATATTGGTTAATAGGTATGTGAGTGTTTGACCTTTGATTACTTCTTTTCTTGAATGGTTTATAGACTGAGTTTATCTTAATATATCTATTAATGGCTGACTCATCAGAGAACTATGTCTTCAGGAATTCTCTTTCACTTTTGGATTTACTTGTTCTCCTTGACCTCATGCACTGATATTTCTTAATTTGGAAATGAAACAGGAACAGGAACAGACTCAGACTCAGAGACCACCAAGAACCCAATATGTAATGATAATGTTGACTGGTTTATCAACAGGAATATGGTGGACTAGATATCATTTTAAAAAATACTTCATGTAGAGTTAATATTACTGTCTGAACACAATATAGTTCAAAGGGAATATGAATTTCCCATACTAATTAAGCATCAACATTTTAAGTTTAGTCTCCACATTGTATACAGTAGGTATTTAGTTGCTAGGAATGCAACTATTCAACATCTCAGTAATCCTGCATTGTTCATAGTCTGTAGATAGGTTACCTTATGTTTTGTTATATGGTTAAGAGTTGAGGCTTCATCATTACCACAATCTTTGTTGGTGACCAGTGAAAGCTTCTCTGCCACCCAATTCTCTAGGTCCCAAGTATCCATTAAGAGCTTTAAAAATGAAAAGTATGGTGATATTAAGTAAACATAAGAGGCACTAACTTTCACAGATTAGTTCTATGAAAAAGTGTTTTTTGCACTCTCAATATTAAATGAAAAGACTGCTAAAAGAATGACATATATTAATTACATACAAAGTCAGAGATTAAACATTCAGTGCAAAGCAAAATAACTTGGCGACTCCTGCAAGAGACAATGCCAAGGAACTTATAAAGCTGAAACTACTGTGAGAAGACATACTCAAAATAAGAACAATTGAGCAAGGTCAGAAAGAAGTCCTTCCTTTTTCAACAAGAAAAAAAGTAAGATATACAGTATATCCCTGTTGGCCTTTGTAATTGCTGAAGCAAGTGTAGCAGGAAGAAATCAACTCAGGCAAAACAGAATCGTCATACAAAGACAAGGCAGCTATCCCTTATTTTGAAGGATGGGAAAAATATGGCCCAGAGTCTTTTAACTCAAAAGGGATGGAGAAAAAGGATTTAGGATTTATATATTTACCACCCTTCTTGTATCCAATGTCTCTGGGTGGCTTACAACATTAAAAAAATATTTACCTGATAGTAAACAACTGACTGCTGCAGTTGCTTTATTTTTTTATCACATGCTTCTTCCAGCTCTGCCCAGTTTTTGCTCAGTTCCTGGCACTTTTCTTTGATTCTCCTAGAAGACTTACACATATCTTCTGCCATAGCATTCCCCTTTTCTAGAACCCTGGAGATTTGCTGTTTGTGGGCTTTCACTTCAACCTGTAATTCCTGGGAGAAAAACAGGCAGAAAGGTGATGGAAAAGTGAGAGACAGGACAAATAGCCAAAAGAAGCAATCAGAGAGGAACTTTGAGTCTATGTCCTATTTTTCAAAGCCTAACGTTTACGGAGTTATTTTTTGGACTCAAATGTTAAAAAAAAATTACCTGCTCCTAGTGTGTGTTCTTATGTCTTACAACCACAGATATAAGATCTCTGAACCAGAAGAGAGAAAAAATGGATTCCTGAAACTCTTATATTCGTTCTGAAGGGAAACTTTACTAAATGCATCTATTGTCTCTAATATTTCTTTGATGGCAGGAACAATGTTGATGACCTGGCCATCACTGTTCTGCCAAAGATATCTGCATACAGAAATGATAAAGAAGTTGATCAGAAACTTCCCCAGGAAGATAATGGGAATTCTTTTTGAAATGTTGCCTAAAGTTCTCAACATGGAATTTCCACTTCCATGTATAAAATAAATTATAGATATTGACAATTTATCTAATTGCTTTTGATAAAACCTAAGCGACATTTGGAAATGTTTGGTTTTGAACTGCTGAGCAATAATTTATTTGGATTAAATCAAATGTGTTTTAAACTGTTTCCTGAGTATAGAAGCACCATATTACTGCTGCCATGGCAGACGAGGAGTTGGCGAGGAGTTGTGATTTTTAATGATGCATTGTAAGCTGTCTGGAGTCGTCTCTTATGTGTGAACTGGGTAGCCATATAAATTTGTATAATAACAAACTAAATAATATTGGTATATGTGATTAATTCTTATTATAAATGCTGCTGAAATTAAAGGCATTTGATAACAAAGTGAAAGATATTGATGATGGCTTATTCTTGTTTTTAAAAATTTCGTATATTTAACAAACTTTGCTTTATAATGTATCATTTCAGATTTTTTTCTTCTTTTATTTCCTTATACCGTAAATACCTTAGAAGTCTATTGTGTAAGGCAGCTTCTTCTGTGATTGATATTTTACTGTACTGGAATTTTATGCATTCTTTTAACCATGATAGACATTCGGCATCAAATTTAAGGTTAGGAAACGCAATCTTTATAAATATTGCAAAATTTTAAATCTTATTCATGGCTTTTTCCCACTCCATAGAAATTTGTTTATCATTCTTTGCCAATTCTGCAAGGTTTTCTAAAACTTAAATTGATGCTTAAATTTGAAATAAAAAGCTAATATTGTATAGTACGTTCATTTTTATTGCTGCCTAGAAAATTTCAAGTTTTACCACTTTTCAAGATATTTTAATTTGCTTTTCTATTTTTAATAATAGTTTAATTTTTAATAATAGTTTAATTACTCATCTAATGAAATAAACACAAAAAATTAAAAATGTTCTACTAATCGCCAGTGCTAAGTTTGAACATATACAGTATTTCATTTTCTGCATATTGCTGAGTTAAGGTGTTTTGCACAATTTTCCAAAGACAAAAGCAAACCCCAAACCAATTGTTTATGTAATTGTAAAAATATCTTGGCACAGCAAGACCACCCAAACTGACTAGGGAGAATTAGTTGATTTTTAATTTCAGGTATATAATTTTCATGATTTAAACCTAATGCATGATAGTGATAATGTTTTGAAACTGGTCCCCAGCAACATTTTAAAAAGACCCAGTTTGGTATACTGGTTAAGGTGCTGGAAACCAGGAGAGTGAATTCTAGTCCTACCTTAAGCATGGAAGACTGGGTGACTTTGGGCCGATCACTATCTCTCAGCCCAACTCATCTCACGGGGTTGTTGTGGCGAGAATAGGAGGAGGAAGGAAGGAATTAAGCAACTCAAGGTTGCTTTGAGTTACTTATTAAATAATAAAGGCAAGATACCAAACAAACAAATAAAAAATAAATAAAATTCATGAATATTTCAGTGCCAAGTTCTTGGCTCACTTACACTACATTTGTCTATGGCTCTTGACCACCTTGCAGGTGTCAATCAAAATAGTAAGCTTACAGTAAGTAAGCAAAGCGGAGTACCTGCTTTGTTTTGTTTTTAGAATTGTGTCTAATGTGGGACTGATATTTGGGTAGGCTGAATCCTTGCTCCTGGTAAGTTTTCTATCTGACTGGAGAAGGAGCTGCTAATCCAAATCTAAAAAGTGAAATGGTTTTGAAAGCCCCCAGTCCAACTTTCAGAAAAAACCATCATAATTGAAGACTTACCCTCTGCTTCTGTAGCAAGCTTTGAGCCTCGTTTAAAGATTTTCCTTGGATTGTGGAATTGGCAATGGGCATTCGCTCATTAATCCATGTCATTTCCATGTCGTGGTAATGGTAGAACTGAAACAGCCCCACACTTGCCTCCAACAGATGCCCCCTCTCCGCAAGAGGTTTTTGGAGGGAATCAAATCTGTAAATTAGATGTTTAAAAAAGGCTGTTCAAATCTGTATATTTAAAAAGAATCCTTAGGATTCCTCACTGACTAAACATTTTTAATTGTTTAGTCCTATTAGTTCTAATGCCATTACTACTATTAGTAAAGTAATAATGTTAGACAAGAAGAGAAAACAGCAAGGACATTTATATAAAAATATACCTAGGAGCATTTTCCAAAACTATTTTACATTATAATTATCCAATCTATGGTATACGTGGCAATTTTAATTTGAATGTATTGCTTTTGTGTAATTTGCTATATTTTCTTATGCAGTGTTTTCCAGAAAAAAATAAAATAAATAAATAAATAAACTTTTGGAGTGATTGCAAACAGCATTTTTTGGTTATTTATTTATTTATTGGTCTCCAAGGACATAAAAATGTCACATAGTAAAGGTCACCTGATTGTGGGTGATTATTTGATGAGGATGTGCACAGAAAGTTTAAAGGTATACATTAAGTGTGCTAAACCAAAGAAACGTGATGTACCTATTTCATACTTTTTTCTTGCTTTAAATGAGACAAGTCAAATTAAGGTTTCTACTGAAATTCAGCCAGGCAAGCTGAGAATCGTACAGGTAGGAATTGGGTGGCCATATAAATCTCCTTAACAAATAAATAAATGTTCTGGGGACTACCAAAAAATTTTCTCTGAGGCTGCCTGAAGACCAAGGGCCACAGATTGTCTCTTTTCTCTTAGCAAGTATTTAACTTTAACATTTAAATATTTAATTAATTAATTGAATATTTAATATTTAAAATATTTTATTGCTACAAAAAACCCTGTGAGGCTGATTAAGGTGAAAACATGTCTTGTTATGCTTCCATAGAAGAATGGAAGAATGACTTGTCTCATTGACTTTTCTGACAGCCAACCTCAGTATTCAGTCACTGTAGCATGCTAGTAGTTTTTTCTGCTCCCTGCTTTGTATAGTAATTTGCTCTAGTTTAAAAGTAGCCTTTAGTTTTCTGATCCCTGAAAGAAGAGTAGCTCACCTTTCCAGATAACTCTGGGTCTCATCAAGAATCCTCTCTCTATTGAAATGATGTGTAGCTACACTCTTGGCCTGAGACACAATGGAATTCATTTTCTCAGCCAGGCCTTGCATTTCGTTTTCTAGCTGTCTATGCTCCTTGAGTAAATTGCGACTGGAACGCAAATCATGACCCAATTCTGCATTTCGAAGCATCCTCTCTATCTTCTCTATCTTCTCGTCAGCATCCTAAAGAAGAAAATGTAGAGATCAGATACAAATACAGGTAGTGCTCACTGTATTATGCCCACTTTAGAAAACTTTCCAAGTCTTCCCAATGCAATGCTTCTGTCTTTTTGCTTTCAGACTGGACTGGATTTGATCTTGCTAAATTTTGGGGGGCTTACATGTAGTAACTGGCTACAGGGAACCTAAGGGAAATTAAAAGTTGCTCTTCAATTTCTGTAATGTCACAAGGCCTTTATATACTGTCTTAGATATTTTAGTATTTGGAGGTTATTTTAAATTTAACTGTAATAAATAATTCCCTCATGCATTACTCCTGACCTCAAGAAGCTCCATCAGTTGTTCCTGCTGGCCAGCCTGCCTCAGTTTATCTCCATGTTCTATCATCTTGCTGTAGAGCTTCTCCCATTTCTTCTTTATTTCTGACATTTTGTCCTGAATGGAATCTGCAGCATAGTGGTCATTTTGTACCAGTTGATTTCCAGCCTAGAGGAACACAATACATTTAGTCAAAAACATTTCTCTTGATATCCCAAAAAATAATGGCTATTTCTACTTGCTGATCTTTATTCAGAGAAATTGCATGTATAGTATAAATCTTCATCCCTCACACCAATTGTTGATCATCAGTTATCAATAACAATAATATTACAACTCTACACCTTGAGTGAAGACACACTGGCCTACTTCCTAGGAGGTGCATTATGGGTAACAGTATCTGACTTGGAAGGTAGTCTCTGAATTAGACATGCTAGCATGCATTAGAATACTAAATCCATGCCTGAGGTAAAATTGACTTTGATTGCACTTATGGCATTTTAGCCAAAATGTGCTCAAACTGACCAGTATTGTCTTTCTTGTTAGTACAGAACATGTTTGTAACATGGTTATGATTAATGCTGGTAATCTAAAATGAGCTACTGTATGTGAAAGGTATGAGGAGTAGAAGAAATCAGTTTTGGTAATCTGGTAATGATTGATTTGAATGATCCTGCAAGTAGATTTGATGAATGTGTGCAGGAAAAGTGAAGGTGTAGATTTAAGATCAGAAGTTATAAAATGGTGTAATCTAGGTTGTTCTGGATAGGTACAAAAATATAAATTCATAGATTGTTGATAGCTCTATATGTTATGTTTCAGTGATATTAAAGAACTAGACATGAAAAATTAAAATACTGTTGTTGTTTTCTGCTCCAGAGAAATTCTTCAATCATTCATTCACTTGCATTGTCAAGATGTGCACTCATATGTTGATACATCCAATTTGAAAGCACCTAAATGATGAAGCTTCTAAACTGACCATGCAGTCTTAAGCTGAATATTAGAAATCTGATTCTCATTTTAATTTTCTTTTAAAAAAATAAACACAGGTTTTGCAGGAATTTTAGAGAAAATTGTCACTAGTGATTTATAGAATCAACCTGCTATTGTTGTGGTAATATGAAGTCTTCTATAATATTATTAATGTGATGGTTTGCACGAGGCTACAAACTGCTAGTATGGAAGTCTTCCAAGATTCAACACTGTATTTTGGGTACATGGACATAAGCTTATTTTCTTCTTAGTTGTATCTTAGCAATTTGCATAGAATCTCTGTATGTAATTTTATAATTCTCTCATTAGCCAAAGAGTAACAAATTCCTGGCCCTTCTACTAGTCATCTTTCTACCTGCATGAGATCACCTTACCGTCATCAGCCCCATAAAATGCTTCTTATTGGCCATCATTTCTTGTTCCGCAGCCTCATGCCTTTTCAGCTTCCGTAAGATATTTGTTGGGTCACGATAAGACTCATCTGATGCTATCTTGTATTTTTCTTCCATCCATACCAGGAGCTCAGCAGTGTCACGAATGAACTCCTGCAATTGTATATATTAGATTTTCAGTACTTGAGTGGACAATACAGTGTACTGTATCTTACATCTAGCATATTAAAGACTCCTAAGACCAAAAATACTTTCATAAAAGACTGGAAGCCTTTTATGGACTTTTTCTTGAAAATGGGAAAAAAATGAAATGGTGATTTCTGGATTTGCTGTTTTAAAAAGGTTAAATATGAGATGGAGATGGCCTTGGGCTAGGCTGAAACAGGAAATAAGATTTGTCCCGTGTCTGGGACTAAGCAAGTGTATTCTGAATGCTTAACAAACATTACACACACACACACACACACACACACATATATATATATATACAGGGACGCGGTGGCTCAGTGGGTTAGGACGCTGACTTTGTTGATCAGATGGTTGGCAGGTTGGCGGGTCGAATCCTGAGTGCCACGTAACAGAGCGAGTGCCTGTTACTCGTCCCAGCTTCTGCCAACCTAGCAGTTTTAAATGCAAGTAGAAAAATAGGGACCACTACGGTGGGAAGGTGCACCTTTGGCATCTAGTCATGCTGGCCACATGACCACGGAGACGTCCTCGGGCAAGCGCTGGCTCTTCAGCTAAACATATATAATGTTTATCTTTTTATGTAAATAACTACAGTTAAATGTAAAATATAATATATTCAATATATATATATATAAAGACTCCTTTGATCATTGCTGCTCCAGTGGGTGGCAGCAAACACCTTATCTTGTCTGATTTGTTTTTTAAAAAAATTGGATTTGTACATGGATAGGAGATTGTCAGAAAATCCATAGATAGAGTGGGAAATGGAAAATACATCCTGGAAGAAGATAGTGGCAAACCACTTCTATATTAATGACAAGGAAAACTAGATGTATGTGTCATTAAGTCACCAGGAACTGAGCTTGGCTTGAAGAAGACCTTACTTTTAGATTGTTTCTATCAGTTATTTAAATAAAATAAATAAAACATCCTTTGCCTAGAAAATTTAAGTATTTTATACCTGTTCTTTAGGCTACTGCTAAGCTTGTAAGCCGCCCTGAGTCTTCGGAGAAGGGCGGGATATAAATGGAATTAAAATAAAATAAATAAAAATAAATAAATATATGGCCCAGTTTCAAATGAATGTTCAAGCTGCCTTTTACAGTCCCAGTGAATGATCAGAAAACTCAGTGTTTTCTCATGTTAAAGCTATCAAAATATGAAGTTGTAACCTGGCCTACACAGAGATAGTTTTAAATGAGGGAAACATTTAGAACTGTGATATTTCAACTGGGAACAAGCATATATCTGAAGATCAGAGTAGCCTTAACTCTAGAAAGCATTTATGATCTGGCTCTTCTTATGTGCCTTTGGGATATCAATGTGTTTCATTTCCTTGCAGAGATGGTGCCTGTAGAACACGGGTGCCAAACGTACCACGTCACATAATGTGTCGCAACGTATTTCAACTTTTTTTGCAATGCGGGAGCTGGGGTGGGTGTGGCCTCTGCATGATGCAGCCGGCCCACGGGCAGGCAGTTTGACACCCCTGCTGTAGAATGTTGTATTGATTTTTTTTTTGGTCTCCCATAGTATCAATTTGATCTTGCAGGGTTGGTTTACTTTGTGTTCTTTCAATTGCACAATTTCATCTGAGGGGGGTCCTTGGTGCTTTCTGAGCTTGGTTGATCTTGGTTGGTTCTTGCAGATATTTTATTTCTCAAACTAGGTAACATCATCAGTGCTGTGAGCTACAAATATTCTCCTTTATTGGTACAATTTCAGCTGTTGGGACCCTGGGAGTGTGCCTTCTCCTGCCATCTGGCAAACTCTTCTAATAAATTATTATTAGTTTTAAGATCAAGTTTTAACCCAATTTCTGTATTTGAAATGTGAGCTACTCAAAGTCACTTGGAAGTGGAGAGACATATAAGTCTCAGTAAACAAAATTTAAATGCATTAAATAAAAGAAGTGTAACATATGCCTTTTGTCTGTATATGTAGACTGTCTATTACCATGTCAAGTTAAGCCAAGATCAAACAAACATAATATAACTTAGCTGACAGGAATGTACAACTTTTCTGGGCTGAGGGCACACCTGGCCTTTCAGTGGCATGCTATGAGTCATTCTCCATAAAATAGAGGGTGAGAAAGAGACAAAATTACTTCTACATTTCATTTAAATTAAATATAGTTCTTACATTTAATCATTTTCCATTCTGCCAGGGGTTTAAGTATACATGTATTTTATAATTCACTAACAAAATTCAGAATTTGGAGGCCACATGTGATCCTGGGGGTCACTGGTTTTATATACTTCTGATTTAATACGACATATAACACCACAGTCAGATTGAGATGAAGTATGATGAGTTGGAAAATGCATAGTTCAGAGTGATAAGTTCAAACTTTCTACAAATAGTCTGCAACACATCAATATTCTGACCTGTAGTAGAAGAGAATGTAATAGCCTCCTTTTTCTCTGCTCATATTTATTTATGAGCATTTTCCATCTTTCACATAAGGTAACCATTGTTTTCTTAATCCTGCAGAAGAAGTAACAGATGCTTCATTTTCTTGAAAAAACATTCTGGAGGAGTGGGAGGGAACAGAAAGAGAAATAGGAAAATAGCTATCATGACCTCTATAAATAGAATTATAGGTGTTGAGGCTAAATACAGTGTGTCTCAACTCCCATAATTCTGGTGACCCATGTACATTATTACCATTTAATTTACTATTAATTTTACCTTTACTACAGCAAATATGTTTGATTTTTCTGGTTAAAAGAAGAAAAGTTACTGTTATACAAATTCCTTTTACGAACTTAATAGCATATTTCAAATTCAAGAATGATTATCATTGTTTTTAATTTCATAAATTTTCTATCAAACTAATTCATCATAATGATTCTGAATCTTATTAGTGCTATATGCTGGGCTTTATCTGAAATAAATGATACTTAACAATAAGCAGATGGAGTTACAGAACTCACACTGTCAAGATTGCAAAGTTTTCTTTGTGTGGCTAAGGGAAACTGAGGCACGGTTAATCCAAGTGGTGTGCTTTATGCTGCTCAGTGGACTCATTTCAGATAACAGGTCTCTTCATGGTTTGCACTAGCCCAGGGGTAGGCAACCTCGGCTCTTTTATGACTTATGGACTTCAGGAATTCTGGGAATTGAAGTCCATGAGTCATAAAAGAGCCGAGGTTGCCTACCCCTGCACTAGCCATTAAAATTAATACAATGCCAAAATTTGTGTTCCCACAAGCTGTTTCTTCCCCTACTGTAAAAGCTTCTGGTTTTTTTCCCCCTTTATGTGTAGGCTGCTTAGAATTTCTTAAGGTGTTGTATTTATTGGTATCTAGTGGCAGCAATTGTTTTTTCTGGTATCATTGTCTCTATTACTTTTTTGGCTCTCTGATGATACTTGATGATCTGAAGAAGCCCAATAGGTTGACTTTCCCTGGTGAGTCTTTCCTCAGAATTTAATTACAACATGGGAAAAACCCATTACAGTATGAATCACTGGACATACTCAGGCATTTCCTTGCTGATTTGATAAAGAAGAAAGATTAAAAAAAAGCCTAAAGTCCCTCAATGAGAACGTTATTTGTTATGTAGGCAGGCACCTGCATAGCAACAGCCACCAGGGGGCGTTGGCCTGAAGGGTTTTGGCAGGAAACCCAGTTTCGGCGGGAAACCTAGGGCCAACCCCATTGGCTGTCCGCTTACCTGGCTAGGTATTTAAGGAGGCCAGGTAACCCTCATTCCTCAGTACGCTACCCCCTCCAATAAAGAGCTGAACACGTACTCCGGCTGGCATCTCTTCCTTGCGTTTGACCCACTACACAATATTATTGATCTTTAATTTCTGCAAGGGTGAATCCCCCCCATAAGATTGAATGAGAAAGAGGAAAAAGGGCAGGACACAATAAGCACAAGAGTAATTCTCACCTCTCCTCCTTTGAGCTTCCAACTGAGAAACAAGAAAAACAACGAACTATTTTTGAGAAATGCTCCCCTGATTTTCATCTTCTCAAGCATTGATAATTCAGAAGGTTTTAGTTATATAATGAGAGAAATGGCTCTCTTCAGACATGATCTATCCAGACTACTGCTTTCAATGTACTGTAAAGCCATTTTGAAAGCTTAAGAGAATATTGGTGGTCCATTTTATTCAGCAGAAGAGTGAATAAAATGCAGAAGCTGCTATATTCTATAGAGAGATGAAGCAATTACATTTGTTATTAAGTTTTTAAAGTGCATTTCAATTGCAATGAAATAGCTTGCAAAAATATAAATCATCTTGTCAACACTAATACTAAGCCAGCTTCTGAAAAAGATAATTTATTTGTTTTCCTGAGTTCACTCCCTTATTTAACAGCATGCACACAGACACACATTCAGGTCAAGGGGAGGAATTTATGAGCTTCTTGATAATAGGTTTGTGCAGTCTCACAGTCTCTCCTCTTTTGTAGTTCTCAGACGACATACCTGTCAAAAGCAAAATGACCCCTTTCTATTAGCTGCTCTCCTTGGCCATTGGCTGCATTTGCTCGACGTTTCAACACCAGCAGCACTTGTTCAAAATCCTCATGTCGCTTCAGGAGACTCCGAGTTGAATCCACGTGATCCTGAAGGAAAGAGCATAAGAGTTATGATATCCCCATGTTATTTTATGTCTATCTCTAGAACACGTGAATGCTCTGAAACCTGAGCTAGCTGGTTGAGGGTAATGTAACAATAATTTAAGAGTGCTTATTTGCCTCCCCTAGAATTTAATTAATTTAATTAACATTCTTAACGATGATGCTAGATGGTGTTGAACTGCTATTATTCTCCGTTCGCTTCAGTGGTTATGAAGTTCTGAGACCACTTGAGTGGAATTTGCCTGTCCTGGGTGTACAAATATGGAGGCAAAGCTTAGATTCCTGACCTTGAGTCAGAACAGGGGATATCGGTCTGAAAACACTTCTTCTGCCTCTAGAGCTGCACCTTTCGACCACCCTGAGAGTATTTTGTAAAGCATGAATGTATTTTGTAAAACAGGGCATTTTGTGGCTCATTGTGTTCTTTTTGTTAACTTAAAATGGACGGAATGCCTTGTTATTATTTATATTTATTTGTATGTTGGTTTGAAGTGATTAGTTCTGTATTTTTAATCGTTATTGTTAAGCAGTCTGGAGTTCTATGAAGTATATAAGCTTTGTAAAGACAGGTAGTCCTTGAGTTACAACAGTTCATTTAGTGACTGTTCAAAGTTACAATTTAACTGATAAAAGTGACTGTTTTTCACACTTATGACCACTGCAGCATCCCCATGGTCATGCGATCAAAATTTGGACGCTTGCTAACTGGTTCATATTTATGATGGTTGTAGTGTCCCAGGATTATGTGATCCCCTTTTGAGACCTTCCAACAAGTAAAGTCACTGGGGAAGCCAGATTCACTTAACAGCCATGTTACTAACTTAAGCACTGTAGTGATTCACTTAACAACTATGGCAAGAAAGGTTGCAAAATGGGGCAAAATTAATTGAACAGCTATTTCACATAGCAACAGAAATTTTGGGTTCAGTTGTGATTGTAAGTCGAGGATTCCCTATAAATAAATTCCAGTCTAAATTTAAAATAAAATCATTATTATTTACCCCAAGATTATCAGTCTGAAGAAAGGCCTCATGACTGGAGATAGCAGCAAGGATTGAATCAACTTCTTTGATGAATTTCTGCAGTTCTAGATTTTCCTGTAGCTTCTTCATTCGCTCTGTCCACAACTCATCCAGCTCATTCCTTCCTTGAGCAACTCTGTCTATATATTCACCAACATCAGGAGATCCAATGTTGGATGAACTATCTGCAACCTTCTGACCTAATTCTTGCAGCTGTTTAAATCTGTCAAAAGATTCCAAAACAATTGCATACTGTATATTCCATTTTGTTTGAATAGCATATACATATTCATGTTTTAAGGTTTTCAAGTTACATATGCTTCTTTACAGAGGCATAAGTGATTAAATATATCTATTCAATAGATGGACAAGGACAGTAGCATTCAATTGGTATTGAGGAATATATAGTCCTGGTTCGTACATTGCATTAAAATATTATGTTATTTTGGTTTAGAGAGTTGTATTAATTCATCCATTATAGATTGTAACCATAATATCTGGCTTATTATGGCTTAGTCTTTTACATAAAGACAATAATGGTAGTCAATAACTATGATTTAGCATAGTGTTTGCAAACCCCACCTCTGCCTTTGGTGACTGTTCTGTTCCAGCCTATGACCGGCCCTGTTGGAATGTCAGGGACAACCCCTTTTTATATTCAATAGGCTGGAACTAATCCAACCAAATTTATTTGCAAAAGCTAAACAAAAATGTTCAAACAAAAGTTAAACAAATAAAGACCAAAACTTTATCAGAAGCTCTTCAAACGGTTGCCTTCAGCAACCAGCACCTCCCACACATTCCCCTTTTAAACAGCAGTCTCAAGGCATGGCTTCTCATTGCCTTCTCCTGAGTTGCCTCATTGCTTTCCTTTGCTCAGTTCTGCTAGATTGCCTCCTGCTTCTAGTGTCCCTGAACAGAGCCAGCTGTGGATCATCTTCTTCCAATCTTTCAGGCTCACACAGCTGGGTCTGAGGAGGAACAAGACGGGAGGGGCCTGGCTGAGAGTTCTGCAGTGCATCAGAACCGTCCTCTGACACCAAAGGCTCTCCAAACCCCTCCTCCTCCTCCTCTTCAGAATTGTCCGACTCAGCTGCCGAAACCACAGGCTGACGCTGAATCACAACAGTGACTAGAATAACTGCACCTCTGATAATCCTTTTTATAGGAGTAATCGTGGTTTAAAACTGTCCAAATAGGTACTGCAAACTGCATCTTGATTACTATCTGAGCAATTCTTATTATTACTATAATGGCTTACAAGTACCTGTGATTCTGGCTATGTATCTCTTTCAGCAAGTCCTGGTGTTCTTTCAAGAGCTGTTCTGCAGAGACCACATCTACACACATCTCTTCACTTGTCAGTTTCTCCTTCATACTGTCAATCCACAAGAGGAGTCTGTGGCATTCTTGCAGAAAAGCTTGATGATCCCTTGCTATCTGCAAAGCCACCTTCTTCTCCTCTGCTTTTAACTTTAACATTAATAATAGATTCTCCATGTATTCTCCATGTTCTTTTATGGTATGACTTTCTGCAGGATTGGTATCCTTGATTCTGTGTAATGAAGCCAGAGACACATTCTTGAATTAGAATTAATTCCAATTATTAACCAAAGTTGAATTTCCCTTAAAAAATGTATGCCTGATATATTGTCCTGAATACTGTTAATTCATTGTTCTTTTTTCCACATCTCAATATTATTATATGATAAATATAATATGATATGAAAAATTTCCATGATTTGGAAATACATGTAAACATATTTCCAGAAAATTAATTAGAATCTATGTTAGCATGTGTAGGGAAAATAGGATAAAATGCATACAATGTTGAGCTAAAACATACCAGCTGAAAGTTAACTCTATTTATGAACTCATTATCTTACTGAATGGAGGGCTGCCTTCCTAAATTGATACATTTATTTAAAATATTAAATAAATTGATGTGAAATGTGTTGTGTATTTAGGGAAATGATAATAAGCAGGCATATACATAGAATGAAGGCTACTGCTAAGCTTGTAAGCCGCCCTGAGTCTTTGGAGAAGGGCGGGATATAAATGGAATTAAAATAAAAAATAAAATAAAAATATGACCATGAAAAGTAGTATAATAGTCAATTTAAAGAGAGCCAGGTTAGTGTAGTGGTTAAAGAGCCAGGGCAGAAATTAGGAAATCATGACTTCTAGTCCTGCCTTAGACACAAATCCAACTGGATGACTTTGGGCCAGTCACTCTTTCTCAGCCCGAGGAAGAAGGGAATGGCAAACCACTCCCAAAAAATGTTGTCAAGAAAACTGCATGAATTAATCTGGGCAGTTGCTAGGAGTCAAGACAGGCTTGGAGGGACACACAAAAAGTTAATTTGCAATTAGTTAACCATGAACATCACTGAGCAATTTTGGGACAGTCATAGAAACTGAGAAGCTACTTATGTCAGCTGGAATGACTTCTAGTCAGGTTTTATCTGATGGTAGAAGTGTTACTCAATGACTCCGGAAGGACTTTATATATCAGTTTATATCTGATGCTTTTAAGGTGTCAGTCAGGGCTGAACTAGCAAGACAGATTCTCTAGTATTGGGCCTCATAGCCAGGAGCCTTCTTCTAGATCTAGGTTCCTTTCAACTAAGCTAATTTTCTGATTGTTACGCTGAACTGAGCCAAAGAGGGATAAGATAACTTTGCAGGTTATTCTGTGTCCCTTGAAGGAAAGCAGGAGTTACCATAATGAAAAGAAAGGATCTTAAAAAATATTGTTTTGGGCTTTGAGCACAAAGGCAATTCCTAATAACATTGGTTCCTAAAGGAAATCAACCCTGACAGTTCATTGAAAGGACAGATACTGAAGCTGAGGCGCAAATACTTTGGCCACTAAATGCGAAGAGAGGACTCATTGGGAAATACCCTGATGCTGGGAAAGATTGAAGGCAAAAGGAGAAGGGGATGGCAGAGGATGAGATGGTTAGATAGTGTCATTGGCACAATGGACATGAATTTGGACAAACTCTGTGAGGCAGTGGAGGATAGGCGGGCCTAGTGTTCTTCTTTCTATTCATGGAGAAAACCTATGTCCAAACTCCCATTTATTCAATGAGGCAAACCCCTTTTCTAAGAAGCAAAATGCATCTCCGTATTATTACTGCTAATCAAGTAAAGGAAGAGGTATGCATAGTTGCTGTTCCTAAATCAAGTTTGATATGCGGGTGTCACTCTTTGCTTAAACTGGTATCCAGATTATAAGTGTAACAACTATAATACTATTACTATAACATAGTAAAGAACTGATTTCTTACAAATTGGCTGCCCTCTTTTGGTATTCAATTTTTCTCTCCAGAACTAAGATTTCTCTTTCACAGGCCGAAAGCTTGCGTGACTGCACTTCCAAGACAGCAGCCTTGCTCCCTTGCCCCAAATTCTCAAGGCTGGCCATCTTGTCTTGTAACAGTTCCTGAGTGTCTTGGCAATCCTGAAGAAATGTCTTCACATCGGTAACCCCAATCAGTTTGGAGCCTTTTTCTTCTTTTAATGCTTCCAGACATTCCCACCTAAAAAAAAAGACAAAAAATAAAGCAGAGCTCATTATGTTTAGTCAGGAATACGCCTGCATGTATAGAGATATTGAATTTGAAGTTTTAAGAATAGTTTAAATATAGAAAGCAGAAAACGGCAATAGTCCATTCACTATGTTGTGTCAGGTACATTGGAAACCAAATATGCACCTCAGTATCTAAAGAATAGTAGGGATGCGGTGGCTCAGTGTGTTAGGACGCTGAGCTTGTCGATCAGAAGGTCGGCAGTTTGGCGGGTCAAATCCCGAGTGCCGCGTAACAGAGTGAGCGCCTGTTACTCGTCCCAGCTTCTGCCAACCTAGCAGTTTGAAAGCATGTAAAAATGCAAGTAGAAAAATACGGTGGGAAGGTAACAGCGTTCCGTGCGCCTTTGGCGTCCAGTCATGCCGGCCACATGACCACGGAGATGTCCTCGGACAAGCGCTGGCTCTTCGGCTTTGAAACGGAGATGAGCACCGGCCCCTAGAGTCGGAAACGACTAGCACGCATGTGCGGGGGAACCTTTACCTTTACCTTATCTAAAGAATTTAGGCTCTTGGCAGTTGCCTGGACAAGTCCTTGCAGCCTCCTTCTTAGAGCTGAGAGTGACTGGCCCAAAGTCACCTAGCTGGTTTTCTGCCTAAGGCAGGACTAGAACTTCTGGTCTCTAGGTTTCTGGCCTGGTGCCTTAAACCACTATACCAGGCATAGGCAACCTTGCCTCTTTTATGACTCTTGGACTTCAACTCCCAGAATTCCTGAGCCAGCCTGGCTGGCTCAGGAATTCTGGGAGTTGAAGTCCATCAGTCATAAAAGAGCCATGGTTGCCTACCCCTGCACTATATAAAACTGGTTCTCTTGTTCATTTTTACCTAGTTAAAATAAAAATAAACTTTATATGTTTTGGAAAAGCTAATTATTATATATTTAAGGGTGTGGGTCCTTTCAAATATTTGCAAAGTAGAGTCTCTTAGATGTCACTGCATCCAAGTTTTTAAAAGACCATATATCAAAGTTGTGTTCTTTATTTGTTATCAGTTATGTTTTTTTTACCTCTTGTTTATCTCTTGCTTACGACTTTGGATCTCCTTCTGTTTTCCAGGACACCTCTTAGAAAACATATCTGCTGAGGAATTGGTCTCATCCAGCTGTTTTTTCCCAACAGCCAATTCTATTAAAAAACTCTAGGGAAAGAGACAGTAAACTAATTTATAAACTTTCATCTCTGCCATAGTTATTTATGAAAATTATCTGGGGGGGTGTAAAATGGCAAACATATGCATGATGCTATTTTGCCACCATGACAATTTGTTGCAGAAGCTGATAATTGTTTGCAATTGTTTACAATCACTGTCTTATGTAAAAGTTTTTCTTTATTATAATTACTAATTCTGCATATCAAACATGTTTCCAGATGGGGCAGCCTCAGACATTACCAGCCAAAACTAATGGGCAGCCATTCCAATTTCATTCCTTAACAGAAATCTGAAGAAATGGTGGGAAAAATGGGAGAAATACAAATAGAAAATGACATCAAAAATACCCACTTTAATTGGGTACCCAGGGTTTCTCCAAGTTAAAAGTGCTTAGGATAAACTTGGGTGGGCAGAAAACTTTACCAGCATTTATTTATGCAATTTATGCAATCCAGATGGAATTTACAGATGCTAATGATAGAATAATAAAAATAATTAGTATGTTAAGTTATTAAAAGGTAATTTCATACATTAAAATTAATATAATGGTGCCAATAGGCTGTAATCACACTCCTTAACACTGGAGGGGCTTAGAGGGGAGGGGAGTTTTGACAACACCAAGAGGTTTACTTGTCTATCAAAACCCATGCCTGGTTTTATTGTTTTAGACAAGTGGTACTGGAAGAGGGAACGGTGTGATAGAATGGATAAGAAAGCAGACTTTATCTTTTCCTCTAGCATTCCAACTAAGGCTACTCTTGGACAAGTGCACGACCATTTCCCAACCTGGTCTAAGAACTAATGAACACGGTTTGCTGGCTGACATGTTTTGAAAGTTGTTTGAACAGGATCTACTCACCTTTCAAAATAGTCAGCCAGTCCGCAACAGCTGCTGAGTATATCCCTCTTTCAAAGCCAAGACTCTAAGCTTGGGATCAAGAGAGACAGTCGTGTTGATAAGAACCACTGCCCCACCAGGATGGTTTTGATGGACCATGCCATGCTTAAGAGACATCATATCCGTGAATAGAATAGAATAGAGCTGGAAGGGACCTTGGAGGTCTTCTAGTCCAGCCCCCTGCTTGAGCAGGAGAACCTATACCATCTCAGACAAGTGACTGTCCAGTCTCTTCTTCAAAACCTCCAGCCATGAAGCCCCTGCAAGTGGTTCCACTGGTTAATTGTCCTCACTGTCAGGAAGTTTCTCCTTAGTTCCAGGTTATTTCTCTCCTTGATTAGTTTCCATCCATTGCTTCTTGTCCTGTCCTCTGGTGCTTTGGAGAATAGGTGGGGCTCCCTCTTCTCTGTGGCAGCCTCTCAATATACTATATATATCAGGCTCATGCCATTCCATAGGGATTATTGGAACACAACACTGATAGAATAGATGGTGAAGCAAATTAAATTGTACCCACAGCTAGGAGCTGCTGACCTCTTGGGTTGCATCTGTAAATGTTACTTTAACATTGGAAGTCCTTAGGCTAATTTAGGGCTGCTCTTGGGAAAGAGATGAAAGTAATTTTGTGGAAATATGTACATCCCCCCCCAAAGTGCAGGAAATCCAGGGCATATTTGCCCTGGGGTTAGATACAAGGGGAGAAAGGACTCAAGGCTTATAAAGGCATAACTTGTCTGGAATAAATCTGTCTTTTTTTAAAGTGGAACTCAATATTAAAAAGTAGATTGCATGTGGACACAAAATCTGCCATCAAATACAGGTAGTCTTTATTTATTGATGGTAATTGGGACTGGTTAAATCTCAAATAATTTATCACCAATTGCTGTTCTTCTGAATAATCCCTTTGGTTAATCTTTATACTGGGTTTAAAATTGTAATATTATTTTCTATAACTTGTAGATCCTCTGTTTGTTCAATAATTAACCTGTAAAGGTATTTCAGTTTCAATTAAGTCTCTCTTGTTTTGGCTGCTACAAACTAACAATGAATAATTGACAGTCTGAACAAGCACAGGTGGTTTTCTTTGCAGATTTACCAGTCAAACCAACATATCTAACCATTGGTTAAAAATCTTGCCATAGTTTTACTAAAATACAACATTTTATGTCAGTATTAATCTTTTATAAATGAAGACGAATCAGGAACTCAAAGTACAGCCTATTAATAAAGACCTGGAATTTTTGCTGCATAGCTTCCACATTGTCAGCTTTGGGTTGAATGGTCTGGAAAATTTTATCCTTGTCATCTATCCAAGATTGAAACTCTTCACAGGAGTTGTAATATTGATACAGTTGGATTCTTTCTTGTAACTCTTTTTTCCTATGCTGTTTGGAAGAAATTAGAGATGCTTGAATAAGCACTAAAGCATTGCTGATAAAGTAGGCATTCTAGCAGTAAAATTAGTCAGAAATATCAACTGAATTTAAGAAAATCCATGTTTCTAAACACACCATTCTACACATCCATCTAAATTTGTCTCAACTTACCTCAACAACCCAAACATAAGGAGCATTATGCCAACTAGATAAATCATGGATTAGATTTCCTTGGAGATTAGAATGGCCCCAACCCTGTTAGCCTTTCATGTGCCCCTAAAAGTCTGGCTATGTTCCCATGAATGAGTTAAGGGGCTTGTTTCCTGGCTATTTTACTAACTGGCCAAATATATTGCTCTTGTGTATATTTAGTGGGGATGTTATTCATGTTTTTTATTATTTTTTATTATTTTAACTATATTTTTTGAATTATAAGCCACCCAGATTCACTGACTGAGGCGAATGGCTATAGAAATTGATTGATTGATTGAACGAATGAATGGATGAATGAAACCTGTTTTGATCTCTTTCAGACTTTCCCCATGAACATCCTTGTCTAGGGGAAAAGCTGTAAGAGGCTCCATTCTTTTTCCTTTATGATCTGTCCACATATTCAGTTAAAGAAATGAATGAAGCTCAGAAAAGGCTAATGTGTTTCGGATATTTCACTATACAGAGAAAAGCAAAACAATCCAATAGATTATTAGGAAAAAATAGTACCTCAGCCATGGTTTGCAGTTTTCCATACAGCAAAACAGCGTTCTTCTGCATTTTCCATATGTTTTCCATAATAATGTGTGAATCAGAGTCAAGTTGTCCAGTGAATGTAGCTTTGACAAGAGTCTGTGAAAGATAATGATTTGAGGGCATTTTAGCTACTCTCTGGTTGTTGATTTCTGAATTTGCTGCTGGCATCTGCTCAGAGAAATAGACACAAAATTCTATGCTCAATACTGAGTTCTGTTACTCACAAATGCTAAATAATGCTTAATTCCAGCTTCATTTATATATTTAAAGACTCAGGGCTTTTTTTTCTCATAGAACGCTCAGAACAGAGTTCTGGCACCTTTTTTGGATGGAACCTTGTAGGGTAGGCAAGGTGGGTTGTATGACGTGTGAGTTCCGGCACCTTTTTCTTTTTCAAAAAAAGCACTGTAAAGACTGATTATGTTACAAAATAATGTGCATCTAAAAGGTAAGGATTTATTAACCAGAGATACTCAAATATAGAAAAAAGATAAAATGAGACTGCCTATTATGGAGTAAGAAGAAATCCCATAGAAGGGAGTTCTCATATGGAAATATGAAAGCATGATGGCTAACATTTCAGGCCTTATACAATATAGATCCATGTAAGAAGGAAAATATTTCATTTGTGGAGAAAAGATTCATCTGAGATCACAGGAACAGAATTTGTTTTAAATAAGTATGAACGAGGAGGACAATCTGAGATATGTCTTTCATTTTGGCCACTCATTTCCCAACTTGTCAACTTTAAGTGTGTCAGTGGCAAATTCTGAGAGTTGAAATCCACACATCTTAAAATTTCCAGGTTTAAAAAAACTACTGGTTTAAGCGCATCAGTAAGTTCACATATATTTGGGTCAGACAGTTATATAACTTAAATGATTGTTTGGGTGATACATACCACCTGCTGTGCCACAGAATGGGCCTGTTCCTCCAAATGACTTATTTCTGTAAAATAAGCAGCAAGCTCCTTTTCCAAACGAAGATGACGATGTAACAAAGCTTCTGCACTAGATTCATCTTTTCCATAATCTTTGCTGGCGAGGAGAGTGTGTTTTTCCTGGAGCCAGGAGTCAACCTCATTTATATCTGCAAAGTACTGAAGGGAAAAACAAGTCTGAGGTATTATGGTAGTACTTACAGATAATGTTCCACTACAGAATAATTTATGCAGAGGAAAAGGATCTTTTCCTTAGATCCCATTTGTGGAATGCTGTTGCTTTCTGCAGAGGTGAACAATCTGGAGGCCCAGAGCTATATTTTGCCCACATTGAAAAAAAAATTGATCAAACTTGGTCAAACCTGATAGCATACTAAAAACAGAAAAAACAAATTCATTCAGTATTTTTTCAAATGATATTAAAACACGAAAACACACAGTCATGTCTATACAATTAAAAGCCCAGAAAATTGAAAACTGCTAGAACACTGGCCTCACTTTCTGTGGTCCCATAAAAACCATTCAGTCATGATATAATGATCTTAAAGAATTCAAGGTGAAGGTTAATAATTTTTTCAACTTCTTTTACCTTGTTTGGATGAAGGAAGAGACTGACTTACCTGTCGAATGAGAGAAGCTGTATCCAAGCGGATCTTACAATTAGTCATCTCATTTTGGAGCTGTTGCCACAATTGCTGGATGTCTTCCAACTTCTTCTGAATCTCTCGGTTTGAAGGATTGTTCTGCCTTAACTCCTGGCCCTTGCAAATTATTTTAGAACAAATTGCTTGATGGGAGTCACACTCAATTTGGAGAGACTGCCAGACAGAAATTGGGAGATTATTGCTAAATGCTGCTAAAGGTAAAGTTAAAGGTTCCCCTGCACATGCGTGCTAGTCGTTTCTGAATCTAGGGGCCGGTGCTCATCTCCGTTTCAAAGCCGAAGAGCCAGCGCTTGTCCGAGGACGTCTCCGTGGTCATGTGGCTGGCATGACTAGACACCAAAGGCGCACAGAATGCTGTTACCTTCCCACCGTAGTGGTCCCTATTTTTCTACTTGCATTTTGACGTGCTTTTGAACTGCTAGGTTGGCAGAAGCTAGGACGAGTAACAGGCGCTCACTCTGTTATGTGGCACTCGGGATTCGACCCGCCAAACTGCCGACCTTCTGATCGACAGGCTCAGCGTCCTAACCCACTGAGCCAATAAGGTATAGTGGTTAAAGACTGGGAGTGGGGAGCCTAAATTTCTAATCCACCTTAAGCCCTGGGTGATTTAGGAATAGCTACTTTTCTCTCAGATCAACCTATAATTTAATTTTTAATTTGGATTTTTTAGAAACAAAAATTAAAATAAGCAAGAAAATGGTAAGAGAACAACTATCCAACCTTTATGAATATAAATCACTGGGGCCTGACAAATTACAGATTATAACTAGTAGCCAGAATGGGTTTGTTAAAAGCAGATCATGCCAAACCAATCTTATTTCATTCTTCGAAAAAGTGACTAAACTAATAGAGCAGCAAAATACTGTGGACATAGTATACTTAGACTACAGTAAGGCATTTGATAAAGTAGACCAGAGCCTATTCCTTGGTAAGCTAGAAAATAGACATCACCACCAGATAGATCTGTAGCTGGCTGGCAAACCATACTCAATGAGTGGTCCTCAATGGCACTACATCCACATGGAGAGAAATAAGCAGTGGGGTACCACAAGGTTCCATCTTAGGCCCTGTACTCTTCAATATCTTCATAAATGACTTAGATGAGGGAATTGAAGGGGAACTCATCAAATTTGCAGATGACACCAAACTGGCAGGAGTAGCCAACACCCCAGAAGACAAACTCAGGATCCCAAAAGATCTTGAAAAACCTGAACAATGGGCCCTATCCAACAAAATGAGTTTCAGTGTGGAGAAAAGCAAAGTTTTACATTTAGGTAGGAAAATCAAAGATACAAGTACAGATTAGGCAAGACCTGGCTTAAAAACAGTAACTGTGAGAGGGACCTTGGAGTCCTAGTGGACGATCACTTAACCATGAACCAGCAGTGTTCAGCAGCAGCCAAAAAAACTAATACAATCCTGGGTTGTATAAACAGAGGCATCAAGATCATGCGAGGTATTAGTATCGCTTTATAAAACTCTAGTAAGACCACACCTGGAATACTGCAGCCAATTTTGGTCATCATATCACAGAAAAGATGTTGAGAGTTTGAAAAAAATTCAGAGAAGAGCAACTAAGATAATCAAAACCCTGGAGACTAAAACATAGGAAGAACAGCTGCAGGACTTGGGTTTGGCTAGTCTAAAGAAAAGAAGAAATAGTGGAGACATGATAGCTGTATTCCAGTATTTGAGAGGTTGCCACAAAGAAGAGGGGGTCAAACTATTCTCTAAAGCACCAGAGGACAGGACAAGAAACAATGGTTGGAAACTGATTAAAGAGAGAAGCAATCTCCAGAAACTTCCTGACAGTGAGGACAATTAAGCAGTGGAACAGCTTGCCTCCAGAAATCATGGGCGCTCCATCACTGGAGATTTTTTAAAAAGAGGCTAGACAGTCACTTGTCTGAGATGGTATAGGTTTTTCTGCTTGAGTCAGGGGCCAGACTTGAAGACCTCCAAGGTCCCTTCCAGCTCTATTCTATTCTATTCATATACAGAAAGAACAGCGACTTTTGGGGAAGAAATGATGAACTGAAGCAAAGACCAAGGAATTATGAGTAGACTGGTTCTTTGGAACCTCTCTAGATAAGAAGAGGATGGGAGATTGCCCACATGTGCTTTGGATAGCTGTTCCTCATAAGCAGGCAACAGGATAGCAGTTTTCCAAAGGTTAATGGCATGTGAAATGACCTTGGAACATAGGAGTAAGAGATGCTGTCATGGGAATGAACAAATAAAAGGTGGACGAGCATGCAATTGATCAATGGACAGGAAAAAAAGTTTAGAAAGGATCCACCCTAATTTATCAAAGTAAAAAGAAATGGCAGGAAATTTGTACTTTCAGATTTTTAATATTCTTACAATGCATGAAGCCTTACAATAAAGTAGAATTAGTGCATATTACTATGTTTTCTGTCTGGTCTACTTGGGACACTGGCAGCAGACACAATATTAATGTCAGTAATGATTGTCTGCTTCTGTAGATAAAAGGTAAAGTTTCCCCTGCATGTACGTGTTAGTTGTTTCCAACTCTAGAGGCCAGTGCTCATCTCCGTTTCAAAGCCGAATAGACTGCCCCAAAATATTGAAGAAATGATATGGAGATGGTTTCAATTGACAGAGGGGAGCAATTGGCAGAGAATGAATTAGAAAAGGATACTTCAGTGGATCCACAAAAGAAAATGTCTGAGATTTTTAAAATTTAAAAGAAAAATACAAATGACAAACCAAGAGAGTGATCTGGATAATATTTTCCTATTGTATATACAAAAGAGTCTTGTTAAAGCCTTGAATAACTCTGTATGATGGGACAAAGAAGAAATGAAATCCTATGATAATATTTGAATGAACTAAAGATTAAGACTGTTAAGAAATATAAAGTTGGTTGATTTGACCAAGGTTAAAACAAGATACATCGTTACTTTTGGAAAACTCCTTATGGATTTTCTTTTGACACCAGTACTTAAAATATGATTTTTATGGATTTGTGGTGTAGCAAAGGATGAAGAGATAAATGTTTGTAACTTTAGAGGGATACATTTGTTTATACTTGTGATGAAAACTGGAAATTACTTATTTGTATATTTCTTTTCCTTTATTATAATCTTATCTCCCTCTTCCTTCTCTTTATTTTTTCTTGCACTTTTTACTTTCTTTCTAATCTCCTTTCTTTCTTTAAGTTTTAAAGAAAGAAAATAGATTTCATATTATAATCAAAATACTTAATTAAATTATATCAAAAAAGCAGGAAGAAGGAGGGCAATATATACTTCTTGGAGTTTTCAGAGAAATCTAATCAGCAATGCCAGCAAGAGTTTTGTTTTCTTCTTCTCTGAAATGCCACCTTGTGGCTTCATCAGAGATAGCAACGAGAACTATAGTCTCACTGTTCCACTCACAGCTCTATTATGGATTTCTATTAAAGTTGCTCAAATGATAAAGAAAATACATTTTACTGACCTTATGGCTTTGGAGAGAGGCTGAAATATGGGTGAGATCATCCTCTAAGGTACCCATCTTCACTAATTTCCATTTGTCAGACAACCATTGCTCTTCTTCTTTGCATTCATGAAAAAATTCAAAAAGCTTCAAAGCCCCTTCCAACTGAAGTTGCCTGAATCAAACGGATACATATGTACTTTAAAAGAGTAACAACAGGAGATTATTTCAGGTATTTCTAATAGTTCCAGCTTATTTAAATATAAAATATGGTATATTTCCAACCCAGTTTTACTCAGGATCTTAGAATCACACAAACGAAGAAGCCATGGAAGAATCTTCTAAATATTTGCTGCTATAAATTTATTTGGTAAAATTCTATATTTCTTTGTTTTCCTTCTCTTGGAAAAATCTCATATGTGTCACTTAATTAAATGTTATTTCTCAGCAAAATTGAAATGCATTAAATAAAAAATAGCTGTATAAAAAGACTTAATTTTTTCCATAATAAGTTTTATTCAGGGACAATATTAAAGAAAATGGTAAGTAAAGTTCCTTCCAATTCTAAGAAAACAAGGCCAAACCAAATTAAAGTACATGTTCAAAAATTTTTTCCCCAATCATACAAAAAACCCCAACTCCCCACCCTTACTCCACACAACCTTTGATGCTAAAGTTTCCTACAGATTGCTTTCATGCTCACTCTATATTAATATGTAACTGAAGATGTGCCTAGTATTTAATAGTATTTAATATATAGTTTATATTTAAAAATCCCTTCTCAACCCATTGGGTCTTTCTCAATCTTGGGCCCTCTACCAGAGCCTGGGAGCCACAATTATTACAACCACTTTGACTTTTACTTTCCATATTCCCTCTAGTTCCTCCCTCAGGCCCTGGTAGTTTTCCAGCTTCTCATACTCCTTCTTCCTCAGGTTGCTGTCATTTGGCATCACTACATCTGCCACCACTGCTGTCTTCTGGTCCTTGATATCTGATTGATTGGCTAGTACTGCCCTGACTGTCTGGATATGGAAGTCCCACAGCCCTCTTATTCTCCACAAACCTCTGTGAAATCTCCCATCTTGACTTAGGAGTGTTTAGCCCATATAGTAGGTAGATGTTCTGGCACACAATGATGTGTCTCTCTGTGTGTGTGTGCGCACACACACACACACCTGCGCAAATAAGCATACATGTGTGTATGTGTGATGTAGCCAAAAAGAATGATTCTTCCCAGATTCATTTCAAGAGCTTGGTATACTTGTCAATGTCATCCTTAAAGAACCAGAATTATTTTGCCCTTTGCCTGAATGTCAAAAATTTAGAATGCTTTGGTATTATTTATAACATGCCTGCATACGCACATGCCTTTTAAAATCATTGACAAAAATGTACAGGGTTTATCTGAGGTGATTGAGCCCCCATGGTCTATCATTTCTCTCTGATGAATGTGTGGAATAGAGAAACACAATACATGCACAGAGAATTGCAATCTAAGATCAGAAATTTTTATCTTTTTGCAGAATATACCAAAGCGTTCATCAATATTTACAAGAATTTTACCGTGTTTGGCAGGAATCCTGAAGATTCTGATGTAGTTGACGAAGCATCTGATATTTGACCTGAAGCATATCTGATTTGACTGTTTTCCTTTTTATTATATCTTCTGTTTTTTCAGCGATGCACATGATGCTTTCCTCAAGAGAAGAGATTTGGGAGGCAACTAATTTGTGCTTTTGCAAAAGTTCCACAGCTTCTAAGAGCTCTTTGCCACAATCCTTAGAGCTTACTAATATCTAGAAATAAAATGAAAGAAAAATATTTTGTATGTTTTTCAGCTACTCAATTGCAGGTAGTTCCCAAATTCATACATAGCTTAGAAAATGATACATTAATTAATTTATTACAATTCATACATTATACTAAACCATAAACCATGATTTACAAAAGACAGTGACCAATTTTATCCTTATTACACATCAAACTCAAAACAAGCAAATTTTATTAGTATGATCCAAGTCAATGAAGTAATGTTATCATAGATGCTTAGTATGATAATGTCATCTTACTAAATCATGACATCTATTACATATTCATATATGAAAAGAAATATAAGGAATCATGGAATGGTGACATGCTCTACAACACCCTTACCTAATCTCCTCCTTTAATATTTGGGGGAGCAGAAGAAGAATTGGGAAGCAACCAGAGTGGAAAAGTTTGACTTATGCTACTTGACATACATTCTTTAATACTATTAAACAAAGTCCTTGGGACAGACTTGATAGATAAACAAAAATGCCAAATCCAGTCTAAACATCTGGTTGACCATAATAATACTAGTCAGCTAATATTTTGCCTGGTATTGCCACGTGCTGAGATAGAGGAAAAATGTTCTGATAAATGGTTGTATAAGATCCTGTGTTGTGATGGAATGTCTAACAGGGAAAGTGGAGGAAAAAACAGGATTGTTGCAAAACGAATTCCTCAGTCTAGCAAGGAGGGACCTACAATGGTACCTTGGTACTCATCTGCTTTGAAACTCATCAAATTTGGTACTCAACACATTTTGATGTGAAAATTTTGTCCTGATAGTCATCATTTGTTTGGTACTCAATGGACAAGTTAGAACTTGTTGGTGTCAACTGCCTTGTGACTCACTACATTATTCCTTATGGGGAAAAAATATTTCTTACTCATCATTTTTGGTACTCATCACACTTCCCAGAACCAATTAACAATGAGTACTGAGGTAACTGTCTTAATTTTGCAAGGTATAAAGACTAAGCTGGAGACTTGCTGTAACAAGCTTTCAAGGTGTTTTGTTACAATACCTATTATCAGTATAGATCTTTACAGAAATCCAAATGGGTCATATTTGTTTGTCTGCCTCAAAAGGCTTTATATATGCCAGGCTTTGTCACAGAAAAAAGCAAACTAATTAACAGTGCTTGCTACATTTGCACAACATTCCTTCCTACGTATCATTGGTTTTCAACATACAATCTTCTAATTTAATGGAGACAAACCCTCCACAAAGTCATGTGAATAGATTTTTATGAGTAGTTACAATCTATGGCTTAAATTCAAATTCTCATTCCAAATACCCCCTCTGCATAAAATATCCTTATTCATTCTTTTTCCATAGGCTAGAAATAGGAAGCATTGCTTGTCCATTAAAGACCACATTCACCAAGATCTACCTTTAGAATGAATAACTCAATATACCTGCACTCCTTTAAGTTCTTCCATAATGGTATCAATATTCCTCAAAAGGACTAGCACTTCCTGCATCTTTCCCATAGTGACTTTTTGTCTTTGGAGATGGCCCCAGAGATCTTGCCATTGCTGAATGATGTCCATTTGCCTGTGAAGAGAGCAAAAAGAAGAAAAAAAATGTGTTATACAAGACTTCACTAATGGGCAATTCAAGTTACCCCATATTCTGATGTCATAACATGATATATTTCCATACACCTTATTTACAATGTTAGCTGCTATGGGGAAATGTGAGGTTTAATCCAATGGGAAAATGCAACTTCAAATTATAATGTTCATTAGCAACTCTGAATTTTGTGAAAAATTTGTGAATGTGAAAAAAGTGAATTGTTGAACAATGTGGAAGGAGAGCCTCACAACAGTCAGTGTGGAGATTTCTTTTTCTCTTTTTTTTTACCCTCTGGGACTTATTGCAGATGAATTAGTTGGACTGTGCCCATGATCCAACTCAAAAAAGTCAAGACCTCCAGGCAGGCGGTATGGGTATATCAGGAGGAAATGGTGTCTGTTGGAATAGGAGATCCAAGTATTTTGCAGGTGAGATCTACAGAATGGCTAAGCAAACAAACAAAAGATGCCCAGGACAAAATTTGTCTTAGGAAGTGCAGAGGAATTTTAAATTCTGGCAGCTGCTCAGGTGAGAAGCAATCAAAGCTGAGAGCACAGAAAACAGCCAGCAACCAAAGCATCCAAACCTAGTTTGAGTAAAGGGTTTTAGGATTCAGGCCAGTGGTGGGATTCAGCCAGTTTGCACCACTTTGGCAGAACTGGTAGCTCATTTTTTGTTGCCCAGGCCCAGAATGGACTTCCGGAAGTGGCATCCACACAGAGAACTGGTTGTTCACATATTTGAATCCCATCACTGATTCAGGCTGAGAAGAAAAGAAGATGAGGAGAAGAAATGTGTGCAACAAAAGAAAGAAAAAGAAAAAGAAAGAGCAGGGGGAGCAAAGAAAAATGTACAGAAATTCACACAAATATATTTAGAGTAGAAGCATGGGAATCCACAGAAAAGCATAGGCTACATTAAGGCAAGACAAAGAAATCTACATAATTCAGCACCCATCGAATAAGATATATAGCATATGCAAATAAGATTAGAAAGAATTGTGTAAATTGATACACACACAAAGACCCTCATCCCTTTGTAGACCTATTAGACTGCAATTTTGAAATTGTAAACGCTTGCATTACATTAGCAGCTTGTGCATATTTTATTCTTTCTTGTATCACTCACCAAGATGTTTTGCTATTGGGATTGCCCTTTATTTTTGTGTCTTTATCATCTGTCCTAACATTTTTGTTTTTGGAAGAATACAAAATAAAATATAATATGATCAGTTGAATTTACTCTTTCCAAAGATGGAAGTTGCATTAATTCATGCTAAGCAAACTCTTGTGATGTGCTTTTCATTCTCTCCAACACCAGTTCTGACTACTGCCCCAATCTGAAGGCATCCTACTCACTTATTGGCAATCAAGTCATTGTCCTGATAGTTCTCCTGCATGATTTCGGCAGCCATTGTAGACAAGGCTTTGAAGCGTTGGTCTTGGGGAAGCATATCTGCTTCAATCGCCTCTAGTTTCCTAGTGCCTGCCTGAAGTTGTTCTATATCGTCAGGTTGCCAATCACCCTGCTTTTGGATTATCTCTCTCATGTTCCTCAAATAGGCCTCACGAATGACTGCTTTCTTCAGAAACTTCTTGACCTGTTGCTCAACTCTCTCAAGTCTTAACAGCTCCTGCTGTATTGCTTTTCCTCGACTGTCCTCTGCTTTCTCCAAAGCAGTCCATTCTTTTTCCAGATCTCTTAAATTTCTTCCTTCAGGGGGAACATAAGCACGCTGATTGTTGACTTGCTGTTTGGTCCGTATGTGGAAGAAATTGACTTCAATTATTCCCTTCTCACGGTATTTGGGAGGTTTCTCCACTGTGCGGAAGACCTTAAAGTTATTCACGAGGAAGCACATTTTCTCCAGAGAATTGGGGAAGGAATGGTCATTCAGTTCTGTCACTTTGAGCTTTATCCATTTCAAGAGTTCAAGGATCATGTGTTCATACTGGAATTTCAAGTCATCTGTCTCCTTCAGGCAGAACATGATCTGCAGAAAGATCAAACACAACATTTCCCCATTATTCCTAGTTAGTAGAATTCTACTCAGTAAAGCCAGATTTCCAACCAAGAGTCTTTAAAAGAAAGTTACATATTCCATGAACAATTCATCATGGAATCTCAGAGTATTAAGTATTCAGCTAAAATCAGCAATCGTTAATTGGACCAGGACCATCTTTACAGTAATATACATTCAACACAGTTCTGATCCAAATTTTCTTCCAGAACTTCTCTTGGATATAAAGAAGAAAACATCCAGTTGCAATATGGATGATTATATGGATTGCGTTCAGATAAAATGATCACTGTATTCAGTGCTTTTTTTGTAAAAGAAAAAGGTGCCGGAACTCACACATGTCATACAACCCGCCTTGCCTACCCTACAAGGTTTCATCCAAAAAAGGTGCTGGAACTCCATTCTGAGCGTTCTATGACAAAAAAGCCCTGACTGTATTGCTGCTGAGTTACCCAGAGGAAAATGCAAATAGTGATTAAAATAACGTGTAACTGTTCATATTTATACCACTTCTAGATGAATGAAAAGCTTGACTACAAATGTCTTCTTTAAGTCAGGGCATAGGATATGTGCTCCATCCTCAAGGTCCTGAGAAGCCATAACCTATCAGTTCCAAATTGTTACCATGTTATAGGAGTTCAGCTGAGTTTCATCTTAACAGCCTCTGTACTTCCTTAGACATTTTTTTTTGACAATGGAAAACTGTATTCCATAGATAAAGACTGAGTCCACATTCTATTTGGGCCAAAGAAATTATTTACTTAAGACATACCAGACATTAAGAATGCTAATTACCAAAACAGCAATACACTGACTTTAGCAAGCCTCTTCTGGACTGTTTGACCCTGCTTCTGCCTGGAAAAGTAATGGTAGTAGAATGACACATAGGTCATGATGGATCTTTCATCTGGAAAAGGCACTGCCACATCTTCAGCATCCAACAACTTTAAGATTCCCAGGTGCTTCTCCGCCACAGTGAAGGCATTATTTAGATTAATTATGGGCTGGTCATGCCGCAGAGAGCTGTATTGTATAAGATCAGGCCTGAAAAGATCATAAATAAAAACAAATAAAATACATGAGCAAGATTATGTTTAGAAAATGCATTTTTCCCCTTAGGATTTTTAGAAATTTACTACAGTTTTAAATAGGCTATTGATACCGGTGTCAGAGGTAATGTAATACAACATTGATGGAGGAAAAACTGAATATATCTTTCTTCAGTAACTGGATTAGGTACTTTAAAATAAGAATCCATGGTATCACCATACAAGTACATTTTCTAGAGTTGCTCTGGTGCAATTTGTCGATACCCGTGTAGTTCAAGTTTGTAATAGGTTTATGACTTAAAGTAATTTTTTCAATAACTGATGAAAAATTTCATAACTTATTAGTGTGCCATCCACCCCAAGTTAAAGTTTTTAAATTCCCCTCAGAAGCTGAGAATAATATGGATTTGCTTTATAAAACATAGAAACAGTTTGTTGAATGACATGGAGTAACACATGTCATTTTCTGCATCTGACTTTAAAGAGATAAGATGCAATAATTTGAAATAATTTGTGAGCAAACTATATATTTGTATTTATCTTTAAATAAATTATAGTTCAAAAATTATGAAAACTTCTAAATGTGCAGGAGTAAAACAAATATTGTTTCTTACATGGTCCAGCATATTTGGAGAGGTCCATAAGAGTGAAAAAACAATACAACAATAAAACTTAACTTGCCTTCTAGAAGATATGGAAATGCTGTGATTTGTGTCTTCTGAAGCAGCATTGTAAAAATTTCCATTTTAGTATTTTTTTCTGAGCATAATAAAAAAAAATCTCCCTTGTTTAAAATGGGTGTTCCACATGGATTCATGATTCTCTTTCCTTATAATGGCACCTGCACAGATACATGTGCAAAAACCACAAGCAAGAGATAATTGTCCCTGATTCTTGTGAGTCACCAATGACTCATCGCAGAAGATGCTTCCCTGGATTTTGAACGTAGCAAGTGATAGTTTATCCTTTATGACATTATTCTGTTTCTTATCTTGCTACAACTTGCTCTAACAGGTTTCATAATTCAGCAATAAATAAGAAATGTTTCCTATACAGTATCTGTCTTGAACCTCTGGCTATTTATATTTTCAGGGTGATTCTGGATTCTAATGTTACAGAATATATGTAGTATATATTGTACAGTATAATACAATCCATTAAAATAATGGATTCTAATAGTATACAAGAGAGAAAGAGGCAACAAAAATAAAGTTGTCCTATCTGCATTCTCCCTACCACAGACAATTTGCTAAATTGCTTCATTAACAATAGGGGATGAGGTATTACCACCCGTTGATAGGGCTCGCAACTTGGGCATCCTCCTGGATTCACGGCTCAGTTTGGAAGATCATATAGGAGCCGTGACCAGGGGGGCTTTTGCCCAGATTCACCTGGTGCGCCAGTTGCGTCCCTATCTGGACTGAGATGCTCTACGTACAGTCACTCATGCGCTCGTGACCTCCCGGTTAGACTACTGCAATGCCCTCTACATGGGGCTGCCCTTGAGGACCACCCAAAGGCTTCAACTGGTGCAGAATTCAGCCGCGCGAGTTTTGATGGGAGCTTCCTGATACTCCCGTGTAACACCTCTTCTCCGTGAGCTACATTGGCTTCCGGTTGCCCTCTGGGTGAGATTCAAGGTGCTGGGAATGACCTATAAAGCCCTAAATGGTTTGGGTCCGGACTATCTAAGGGAACACCTGCTGCCCGGCATCATCTTCCCATCGTCCTGTGCGCCCCCACAGGGAGCGCCTTCTCAGGGTACCACCGGTTAATGAATGCCGGTGGGTTATTTCCAGGGGAAGGGCGTTCTCTGTGGGTCCGCCTGCCCCATGGAACCAACTACAGAACTTAGGACTGCCCCCGACCTTCGCTTATTTTGCCGGGACCTGAAAACTTGGCTCTTCGATCTGTTTGGTCCAGACTGTGGGGTTGTTAATTTAACTGGGTTTTAGATTTACTCTTGGGGCTTGAATTTAATTTAATTGTTTTAATTGTTTTTAATTTTTTGTATTCATGATTTTAACTGCCCTGTAAACCGCCCTGAGTCCTACGGGAATAGGGCGGTATACAAATCCAATAAAATAAATAAAATAAATAAATAAAATTATATTCCTTCCAGATGAAAATCTTCTTTTTCTATTAACTTTTAGTACCTTTCTCACTTGTACATGAATCATATGTCAGAATACTTTGGAAAGATTGAACTCCTACTTTTCCTTACCTATGAGCATGAAGGAGGGCATTGAAAGCTAGCCCATCATTCCAGCTTTTGGAAAAGTCTTTCACATTAACATTAGAATAGCTGGCTGTCTTACACTGACACCAAACCAGTAGAGCTTCATTGGAAGAGAGAGCATCAACTCTAGACCCAAATTCATCCTAGAAAGTCAACAAGGCAAAAGCATTCGTAGGATAATCTAAATCTAAATTGGCAAAACTAAAACCCCACAAAGAACCAAAGATTTAAGGATTTAGTAATCAGAAACAGAAATACATGCAGATTTAAATTATAGTTAACTGTATGGTTAATAAAGGTAAAATTAAAGGTTTCCATTGTCCAGTTGTGTCCAGCTCTAGAGGGTGGTGCTCATCTCTATTTCTTAGCTGAAGGAGCCAGTGTTGTCCATGGTCATATGGCCAGCATGATTATACGATGAGGTGCCCAGAGTGCTGATATCTTCCTACCAAAGTGGTACCTATTTATCTACTCACATTTGCATGCTTTCAAACTGCTAGGCAGGCAGGAGCTGGGGCAAGTAACAAGACCTCACCCCATTGCATGGTGCTCAGGTCTCAAACCTGGGCTGTCAACTTTCCAGCTGACAAGCCCAGCATCTTTAAACACTAAGCTATCACGGTCCTCTAGTATGGTTAATAGTTAGCTGTAAATATAAAATTGAATTGGTTTTTTATGCATCCACTCAACTCCTCTTAGGGTTCAGAAGTCTCAAGAGTGACAAATTTTAACCCTTCCATTACTGGAGAATGATTTTGGTGATTCTATAGATACATAGAATATTGACTTAAACATTTCACCAATATTGTGCGACAACAGTTTCACACAATTTCCTGCAGACCGTACAATCATCTCTATGCTTCTTTTCAGTCATAAACGATATATCAAACTTTAGAAAGTTGGAGAATTATTAGGCTAACAGTGATAACAGAAAGAAAAAAGTGAGCAGCTTTTAAATTACAATCTGACCTTATCAAGACTGATCAGTGAAATTTGAAATCTGAGGATAATTATCCACATTAATCCAAGGATGAGGATCTGGTCTCCATCTACTATGTTTTCTGGCCCAATTAGCTTCACCTGTACCTGCTGAATGCACAAGAGGCTCTTATCATTAGTGTGTTTACAAAAGAATCAAAAAAATGAGTCAATCAGTACATTTAGGAATAGTTCTTGGAAAACATACAAAACAGAGAGATAAACTCTTCTCTATCTTTGCTATCCTTCCTGACTAATTTGCATGGTTTTCAGCAATTGGACAAAGATGATATGTGCAATCAAGTTATTTCCAGGAGTGACTATGTTTTTCACAGTGCTCTTTAGGTATTTTCCCTCCACTATCATGAAAGTGGAGGTGGGAAATATTGTTCTTTCTGAGCAGCTTCAGTATGATGCTAATGCTTCTTTTATTTGGTAGCCAATGGCAGCAACAGTGACATAATGGTACCATTAAAATGAGTGTGGGTGTGATTTCCAGACTGACAATATTTTGGTGATGGGATCAATATTTTTAATTTTTTTTGCTGAAAATCTAGGGAAAAAAATAGTGTGCTGTTTCTTCTGTAGCAAAATAGCAAGCCTCTCTGGTGATCACAAAAAGGAGATGGAGATCCACATTGGATCCAAAGCTGTACCACTCTTGCTTTTCTTTTTCTAGCAAGACTGGCCCAAATCATGTGGCACATCTAGGAATATCACTGCTGCCACACTAAGGCTCCTAAAGATTATCCATCTTTCCAGGTGGCTCCTCACTTTCTCTGAAAAATAATTTGGCATACTAATGATGGATTTGAATGCTTTGATGCCACCTGATGATGCCCTCTCAATGCAAATGTCAATGATATGTCTCTCAGTTCTCAAAGGCTAGTCATTCAGTAAGAAATTTGTAAAGAACAGTGCAATATACTTGGGCCATTTGAGTTTCTAAGTTTTTGAACATTTCAGGTGAGACAAATTCAGAAATTTGTAAAAAAAAAAAAGTGGGGAGGACTTGTGGGGAGCACAATGACATTCACTATCTCATATATGCATGGAGATAACTCCTGCTTTATGTTATGATAGTGTCACACATTAGTTTCCTATTTCCTAATTCTCAAAATGTAACAGAAAAGAGTGAGGAAGAAAAAAAATACAGTGGTGTTCCAGCCAAAAGCTTTGTTAAGTTCTGCTGTGATGAAATGTAAAAGTAAGTCAGAAACAGGCACATTGATTTATATTAGGTGTGCGAGACGTTTTCAGGTTGCAACAGTTTCTCCCAAGAACCTGTTAAATTAATTAAACTTTGCTAGAACAAAGAAATATAAACTAAATAGTGAACCAAATAAATGAAATTTGGTCTCCCATATTTGAAATAGGCCCCAAACATGGGACAAATCTTTATCTCCTGTGTCAGCCTATCTTGAAGGCCATCGACAGACATTAGTCACACCGGTGACAGCTCATATTTGTGTAAACTTTTTTTTAAAAAAAATTGCTAACAAAGAATTAAGGGAGACTAATATGCATTTCAAACTTATTAGTTTTCATCAGTCAGCCATACCCTTCTGAGATTCAAACCTGGGCTGATTGCACATTAGGCAGTTGTTTTTACCTTGAGCCACAGGATCTCTCTCGCTTTGCTAGCAGAGAAGCAAGGGGAGATATATGACAAATGCTTGTTAACTCTTAGATTACCTTGCTAGGCCCCAAACATGGGACAAATCTTTATCTCCTGTGTCAGCCTATCTTGAAGGCCATCGACAGGCATTAGTCACACCGGTGACAGCTCATATTTGTGTATTTTTTTTAAAATTGCTAACAAAGAATTAATATAATATTATTCTCATTAATATATATATATATATATATATATATATATATATATATATATATATATATATATATATATATATATATATATATATATATATATATAATATAATATATTAATATTAATATTAATATTAATTAATTATATTATATATTAATGAGTGTAAGCTGCCCAGAGTTATCCTATGGTAAGTTAGGCTGCCAATAAATTTTATAATTAAACAAACAAACAAACAAACAAATAAATAAATATTAGAGACTCGCTTTCACTAATTAACAGATCACTTCCTGAGTTGATCATAGAGCAATGTCTTAGATCAGCAGTTATATCAATCAGGAGTGCAACTTTTATCCAAGGACTGCATATTGTCCTCAAGTCCTCTTTTGGGAACTACAGAGCCACCCCTGAGCATATTAACTGAAAACCCACAACACAATTCCTGCCTTTTTTCAGTTTGAAAACAAATAAAACCTCAAAATTCCCTCAAGCCATAACTCAATTCATATACATTGTATGTGATCTTACATTTTTGTACTGTTCACCTTCCTCTCTCCCCAAAATTTAAGTGCTACCTTTGGTTACTTATGCTGTAGACTTTCTACAGAGATGGATAATCTTTTACTGACAAGATAAAGTTTTAGTTGGGGTGGCTGGGTGGAAATTCGTCAGTAGATAGAGCCACTTCAATTGACGCTTTTCACCCTCCCATCCCAGCTGAAACTTGATTAGTGCCTATTATAATTCCAAACTTTGTACCTCACCTTAGATTTGAGGAATTGAATGGCTTTGCTATTGTTCTCCAAAAAATGAACCCTCATCTTGCCTTTGTTTGGCCTGGGAAGTTGTTCAGAAGATAGTAGCTCCAAAAGACGCAGGAGATAAATACCATCTTTCAGTTCAGTGTAGAGATCTTGAATCTTAATGTTTGCCTACAAAATTAAAGGGTCAAAAATAAAGCCAACAACAATAGTACCATGTTCTTAATGCTATTTTGCCTATGGAAATTATGACATAAAGCTGATATTGGACTAGTAGTTATTTGACTGCTCAATAATAAGCAGGAGAGAGGCAATGCTCTTTTATTATGACATAACAGATGAGACCTATAGAGAAAAGGTAAAGGTAAAGGTAAAGGTTCCCCCGCACATGAGTGCTAGTCGTTTCCGACTCTAGGGGCCGGTGCTCATCTCCGTTTCAAAGCTGAAGAGCCAGCGCTTGTCCGAGGACGTCTCCATGGTCATGTGGCTGGCATGACTAGATGCCAAAGGCGCACGGAGCGCTGTTACCTTCCCACCGTAGTGGTCCCTATTTTTCTACTTGCATTTTTACGTGCTTTCGAACTGCTAGGTTGGCAGAAGCTGGGACGAGTAACAGGCGCTCACTCTGTTACGCGGCACTCGGGATTCGACCCGCCAAACTGCCGACCTTCTGATCGACAGGCTCAGCGTCCTAACCCACTGAGCCACCGCGTCCCTTTATAGAGAAAAAGGCAGACTCAAATACTTTATTACATGAATAAAATTCTATGTCAGGCCTGCCGTCTTCAGCATACTCCTCTTTGCTGGCATCATGCTATAAAATGCAAGGGAGGAGAGAGGTAATTGGGGAAATGAAGAGAGGGCATGGGAATAGGCAGAGAAAGAGGATGCAGGGTGATAGGAACCAGAAGTGTCAAACCAGAATGCATGGGCCAATCAATGATGGAGCTTGAGAATGGAATGCACAACTATACCAAAGAGAAGCCAAACTTCAAAGCTGTTCCCAAACATCAAAAACAAATATGATTGGAAACTAGCGAAGGGGCAGGGAGGGCCAGGGAAAGGGAAAAATGTAAGGTTTGCACAGGAATACTTAGATACAGATTTCCTTATGCTGTAACCACTTGACTTTAATAAAATAACTTTTCACTTCAAAGAATGTAGTCGTGGGTCTTTCTTTCCTAAATGTCTGAGTTAGGACAAGCCTGACATTCTATTTCTAAGACTTTTCTGCAGAGTATTGTTGTTGACATTATAGTTTAAAAAATAATACATGAACCACTGATTGTGTTGATTGATCAAGTTAAGGAGAAGAATCTGTTAACATCAGCAAAGAGGTGTTTAAAGGAATCATATATGAAGAACATTACAAAAACTACCTACACGGTGTTTGGAGAAAACATTATTCAACCAATTAGTGAAAGTTTTCTTCTGCATGGTCATACGTTGTGCTTGCAACTTCCTGAATTTTCCTTGTACGTTTTCTTCCTCCATGGTAGCCTAAAAACAAAAATATTCCAACATGACTCCAATAGAATAAAATGTCCCAACTTGCTACCAATTCCCTGAGTTCTTGAGCTTTTTCCTCTTTACATCAAGGAAACTTCATTGGATGTAATGTTCTTTTTTTCTGGATGAAAAGTATTGTTTCTTGTGAATACGAAATGTAGACCTATCAGCTAATCATGTCTACCAAAAGAGCCTTTGTAGACACCCAGGTTGGATAAAGATATTAAGGTCTTTAGGTTTTATTACTTAATAATGAAAGTACTGTTTTTTGGGGGAGCAGTTATTATCATAAACACCCAAGAATTTTGGTATTACAACAAGTAGTAAATAAAATACATAAAAGTCATCATGATAAACATGTACATAGCAAACACTTTAAATCACGGGTATCAAACTCGTCATGTCACGCAACATGTCATGACGTATCGTGACTTTTTTTGCATCACGGGAGCAAGTGTGAGCATGGCATTTGCATGATACAACTGGCCCACAGGCCGGCAATTTGACACCCCTGCTTTAAATGGTACTAAATAAGACAACCTCTAACCATTAAACTCAACATTCTCATTTGAAAACAAACTAAATTGTAATAGAAAACATGTCTCTTTTTGACTCTTTTTATTTCTTTAACTTCATTACCAAGAACCATGTGATCGATATGAAGACACTATCTCTGAACTGCTATATTAACAATAAAAAATTCAGGAACAGACATGGTCTTGTAGAGAAGTCCATATGGATTGGGAATTATACAATCTGGAATGCAGAATCTGGACAAGCCAATTCTAAGCAATTTTGTGAGTAAGCAAAATACTTATATATTAATGTTTATGTTGGCAGTTTGGCGGGTCGAATCCCGAGTGCCGCGTAACAGAGTGAGCGCCTGTTACTCGTCCCAGCTTCTGCCAACCTAGCAGTTCGAAAGCACGTAAAAATGCAAGTAGAAAAATAGGGACCACTACGGTGGGAAGGTAACAGCGTTCTGTGCGCCTTTGGCGTCTAGTCATGCTGGCCACATGACCACAGAGACGTCCTCGGACAAGCGCTGGCTCTTCGGCTTTGAAACGGAGATGAGCACCGGCCCCTAGAGTCGGAAACGACTAGCACGCATGTGCGGGGAAACCTTTACCTTTACCTTTATTTTTATTAAAAATAGCATTGGTAGTTGGCAAAAGTTTATTGATTATGTGCTATCAGGACTTTATCAACTCTTTGCGACTACATTGATACACAAATGAAGATAAATATATGTGTCCCAGCATAATGTTGCAGGATCCAATCTGTTTCAGTCACCAGGACTAGATTTCATTCAGTTTTGTCTTCCGAGCTTTCGGATTCATGCTGGAGCCCATCCTCAGGGGACCTCTCTCTCAAGAATGTGGTAAGACAGAAGTTCCTTGAGGATGGTCTCCAGCACAAGTTTGAAAGCTCAGACGACTAAAACCAGTCCCAGTGACGGACACATATTGGATCCTGCCACACTGATATATTTTCTCCATGATGATCTGTCCCTTACCTGGTCTTTCGGATCTTCCAATGGTGCACTCATCATCACTGCAACTGAGTCCATCCGTTTTGCTGCTGGTTGTCCTCTTCTGATCTTGGTAAATACAGAATAAAGGTAAAGGTAGCTAATAAGCTATTTTTAGCATATGGATATCAAAACCAATGGAACAATCTCTGATCCAATTCCTGCTTCTAAGTCTACCTAATTGCTTATAGTGTACCATTTAGCTTTGTATATTCTTTATGGTTGAAAGATGTTTTCTCACATATGTCATTCAATTTGTATTCCCTGGAATTTTTTTTATTATATTTTACTTATTTATTCAATTTCTATGCCACCCATCTCCCCTACAAGGTGTTTCTGGGTGGCTATAAGGTTTATAAGGTTCCCATTGGTGTGCTTATGAATATAATCCTGTTTGTAATTCTTTTTCTCTAATGTTACCCCCAACTTCAGCAAATGATTGATTTATTTTAATAAGATTGAAACTTTCCAATTTAAATAGACTCTTCTCTCATCTCTCATATAAATTCTTGTTTCTATTGAAGAAAATCCCCTTTTTCTTCTCTTTCTTCTCTTATAAAAAGCAAGGAATGACCTTTGATTTAAAATATAAATAAAATATATCTTTAACAGTGCCAGGAAGAGATACATCACGTATTTGTTTCTTATGTATGTAGAAACAGAATTCTGTAAAATCTTCACTTACCTAATCTTGCCAAGATGTTCTTGTTAAATTCAGAAAGCAGCCATTCAAAGGAGAGGTTCCTCATTACAAACTGGTGACCTATTTGTGCACACACAGTGAACTTTGAATGCTATGATAATAAGAAAGTATTTATAATCTCCATGAATATCTGACCAGGAAAGAATTCTTTATTAGAACATTGGGGGTAAAGGTTCTTGGCAAAAGAACTGTGCTAATGGCATATTTAGAGTCACTACTTCACATTCTTCAAAATCTGATATAAAACAAGTGAAGGTGCAAGGTTGCCAAAGGAAGGAAAAAAGGTTGCTTATGTGCCACGTTGGTATGTGTGTCTATACAAGGTTACAGTTGGCAACACTCATTTAATTTATATAGGAAACTGAATAACAGAGTTGGAAGGAACCTTTTAGAACTTCTAGTCCAGGGGTGTCAAACTCAATTTCATTGAGGGCCACATCAGCATTGTGGTTGCCCTCGGGCGGGGCAGGTGGATATGGCCAGGGTGGGTGTGGCCTACTGGGTGGGCGTGGCCAGCTCTACATCGTTTGCATCAAGGGTGCCTATGTATGACTTCAAGTAAACATGAATTAAAGTGGAATGGGGAACTCGTGACATTCAAGATGTGCTTGGCTGGATTATAAACTTCAAGTAACTCCAACCATTTTGGCCAGTGGTGATGTAATATGGGAAGGTATATCCCATGCTAACTACCAAGCAAAATTTGTTATTTCTATAGGCTCTTACCAAAAAAACATTAAAACTTGAAGTTCTCTAGAAAATTGCACAACTTCAGAGTGACACCCAAGGAAACCAGCATGAGTGTATTCCTAAACAAATGAATGCCTTTTTCCCCCAAGTAAATGAGTCACGTTGCATAAGTAGATTTTTGAACCCTGAGTATCAGTAGGAAATATGATTTGCTAATAAAACTATTATAGTGACTAACCACTATAAATACCAGGCACGCCTAGCACATTTATTGCCAACTGTGAAATACCAGTTGTTTGATTTATATTGCCCTTTGTTCATTTTTCACAATACCTACATTTTCATGATTATCTCACTGAATTAGTACATGAAATAATTAATTTAATTTAATTTAATTTATTAATATTTCTATACCGCCCTTCTCCCGGAGGACTCAGGGCGGTGTACAGGGCAAGAATAAAACACAGAAATTTACAAAAACTAAAAAATAATTAAATACATGCCCGATAAAATACAATTGATACATGGTAAAAAAAACCAATAAAAATAATAAAAAACCCCACCAATCCCCCCTCAGGCCAGGCCGGCTTGCTCGAACAAGTATGTTTTCAGATCGCGGCGAAAGGAGCGCAGATCGGGCGCCGTCCGGAGCTCAACCGGTAACTGGTTCCATAGCTCCGGGGCGCCCACAGAGAAGGATCTCCCCCTGGGGGCCACCAGTCGGCATTCTCTGACCGGTGGCACCCTGAGGAGGCCCTCTCTGTGGGAACGCACAGGGCGGAGGGAAGTAGACGCCGGCAGCAGGTGTTCCCTAAGGTACTCCGGACCCCTGCCATGTAGGGCTTTAAACACCATTACTAACACCTTGAATCTCACCCGGAAGACAACTGGCAACCAATGCAGCTCACGGAGCAGAGGTGTAACATGGGAGTATCGGGAGACTCCCAACACAACTCTCGCGGCTGCATTCTGTACCAGTTGGAGCCTCCGGGTGGTCCTCAAGGGAAGCCCCATGTAGAGAGCGTTGCAGTAGTCTAGACGAGAGGTCACGAGCGCGTGAGTGACCATGCATAAATCATCCCGGCTTAGATAGGGCCACAACTGGCGCACCAGGTGAACCTGGGCGAAAGCCCCCCTAGTCACAGCCACCATGTGATCTTCCAAGGTGAGCCGTGAATCTAGGAGGACTCCCAAGTTGCGAGCCCTATCTACGGGGGGTAATAATTCACCCCCCATAGAAAGAGATGGAATATCCGAATAGACCCGGGATGAAGGTATGCAAAGCCACTCGGTCTTGTCGGGGTTGAGCTGAAGTCTGTTCCTCCCCATCCAGACCCAAACTGCCTCCAGGCAACGGGACATCACATTGAGGGCATCACTGGGGTGGTTTGGGGTAGAAAGAAAAAGCTGGGTATCATCAGCGTACTGATGATACCCAACTCCAAAGCCACAAATGATCTCACCCAGCGGTTTCATATAGATGTTGAACAGGAGAGGCGAGAGGACCGACCCCTGAGGAACTCCACAAACGAGAGACCTCGCGGTCGACCTCTGCCCCCCTGTCAACACCGACTGCGAGCGTCCCTGGAGATAGGAGGAGAACCACTGTAAAACCGTGCCTCCCACTCCCAATCCCCTGAGACGCCGCAGCAGGATACCATGGTCGATGGTATCGAAAGCCGCTGAGAGGTCTAATAGGACTAGAACAGAGGAATGACCCCTGTCCTGAGCCCTCCAGAGATCATTCACCAGCGCGACCAATGCCGTCTCCGTGCTGTGCCCGGGCCTGAAGCCCGATTGGTACGGGTCTAGATAATCCGCTTCATCCAGGACCAAAGGGAGCTGATGTGCCACCACACTCTCAACAACCTTCGCAAGAAAGCGAAGGTTGGAGACCGGACGAAAGTTGTTCAATACAGCTGGGTCCAGGGCAGGCTTCTTGAGGAGGGGCCTCACCACCGCCTCTTTCAAGATGGCAGGGAAGCTACCCTCACTCAGAGAAGCTGATATAACTGCCTGGAACCAGCTGCGTGTCCTCTCCCGGGCTGCATAAACCAGCCAGGAAGGGCACGGGTCCAATAAACATGTGGTGGAGCTCAGTCTCCCCATAATCCTGTCCACTTCCTCCGGAGTCACAGAATCAAACTCCTCCCAGGTGATATCGACAAGACCGCCCGTGTCCTGATCGCCAGACTCTGCCCAGTCAGAGTCCAGACCGGTCCGAATCCGAGCGATTTTGTCCAACAGATAATTGTTAAACTCCTCGGCACGACCCTGCAAGGGTTCCTCCCTCACCTCCTGATTAAAAAGGGAGCGAGTCACCCTAAACAGAGCGGCCGGGTGATTATCTGCGGACGCGATAAGGGTAGCGAAGTGATTAGACCTCGCCACCCTTATCGCAGCGAGATAAGACCTAATATGGGTTCTTAGTCGCAATCAGTCGGATTCGGATCGGCTGGACCTCCAACCGCTCTCTAGGCCCCGTCTCCGACGCTTCATCTCCCGGAGCTCCGCGGAGAACCATGGAGCTCGACGGGATCTGCATCGGGTCAGGGGCCGCAGGGGTACAACTCGGTCAAGAGCCTCAGTGGCTGCCCTTTCCCAAGCTTCCACTAAGGCATCTGCCGAGCTGTGAGTGGGGGAGGCAGGTGGGGACCCCAGCGCTGCCTGGAACCTCGCGGAATCCATTAAGCGTCTGGGGCGGTACCATCTAACTGGTTCCACACACCCACGGCGGGGGGTGGCAAAACGGAAGACCAGCCGCAGGAGATGATGATCGGTCCATGACAGGGGCATAATAATTGGAGAGCCCCCACCAAGATCATCTAACCACCGACCAGATAAGAAAACTAGGTCAAGGATGTGGCCTCCCTCATGAGTCGGTCCTGAAATTACTTGCGTCAGGTCCATGGCCGTCATGGAAGCCATGAACTCCCGAGCCAACTCAGATGATCCTCCCAGAGATGGTAGATTGAAGTCCCCCAAAACTATAAGTTTCGGGAACTCAACCATCAACCCATTAACTATAATGGCTCTAGAATGCTATTGCACTATGCATTATTTTTTTCCCTGCTGCCACAATGGAAGTTACCATCTACTGGTATAATTGATAGAAGAAATTATTTTTATCTTCACAATTTCGGTGTGACTGCTGCAAGCAGGCTATTTCTTAAATACGTTACTTTTAAGACCAACAGATACGACTGTAAAAGAAAGCTTCTGTGTAGGTTGTGAATGAAAATGATAACAAATAATGAAGAAAACACTGAGAAAAAAATATATATAGCCTTTGAGTCAGTGTTGACAAGTCCCTGCAGTTCTTGGCAATGTTTTTGGAAGTGGCTTACCATTTCCTTCTTCCTAGGGCTGAGATAATATGACTGGATCAAGGTCACTCAGTTGGCTTTATGCTTCATGTTCTCTGGTTTTTACCCAAATGCCTTAACCACTACAACAAAATGGTTCTCTAGCTCAGGGGTCCCCAACCTGTGGGCTGTGGCCCACTACCGGTCCATGGTCTCTTGGCCACCAGGCCATGTGAAGGGATGGCCAGTGCATGTGCATGTGTGCGTGCACTTATTCCCCACACTCATGCTAGTGCCACCCCAAGCATCCCACTGGCACTAGCGCCACCCATTTGTATCACTCACACTCATGCGGCCCTGTTTGCATGTGCACATGTGTTTGCGCACAGCCTGTTTGTGTGTGTGCATGTGCTCATGCATGGTCCATCTGTGCACATGCACATGTGTGTAACGATGCCTGCCTCCCTTTCCGGGCTGCCAAACCAAAATGGTTGGAGACTTCTGCTCTAGGTACATATTTAAAACCTTTTAAAAGGTTTTCTGATTTAAAATGAAATAGCTGGAGAAGCAGAAAGTTTGGTAAAATGGCCCTAATAGAGCAGATTATATAAGGCTCTAAAGGTACTGATCAGGACTTTGAATAGGGCCTGGAAACAAGAGTTGCAGCCTAAGAATAGATGTAATTTTCCCTGATTAGCTTCCTGCTTGATGGATCAGTTTTAGCCTCCACATTGTCTTCAAAGAGGGCATGGAACTAATCTAATAAGTTGGTGATTAGGATAAGATCTATTATCACAAGAATGCACTGTTGCACCTGCAATAGTAATTTATGCAACAGCTTCCCCTTGAGGCATCATCTTCCAGAGATCAACCAAGTGGCATGGCAAGTTTAAACTCAGATGATATGATCCTGATATAACCAGGAGATTGATAATGAGCAGCCAATTCCAGCGATGCCAGATGAACCACTGCTGAGGTCGGGAGAGGAGCTGTAGACAGACAAAGTGGGCTTGTCCCTTAATCAGCAGGCCCAGCTGCTATGGGATTCAAAGTCTTAGCTGCCACCAAGTCCCAGTGCAAGGGCTTGCCATGCTGAAAGGAGAGGAGAAGAGAAGAGAGGCATTCTGTAAGATTCCTCACAAGAAAGGAGTCCTTCCAATATAGGCAGTGGGGCTGCTTATATTGAAGAATCATATCAAGCTCAAGGCTCTCAATTAATAATTGTTCATTTACCCAGACTGTGTATGCCTTGATTCTCGATTTGAAACCTGTCTGGACCCAGACTGTCTGACAAAACCTCTATGACTTGACCCCTTTTGTGCATGCTCTTTGGATTGGAACTCTTTTAAGGCAAACTTAAACTTTGCCAGACTTGTCTCTCTACTGTGTGTGTGTGAATGTCTCTTTGTGGTCATATTTCCTCTGCTGTTTATTTACTTCACAAAACTTACCAATAACGTGTTCAGCCCCCTCTGTGTGCTTATGTGTGTTTGGCCCCGGACAGGACACCACACTCAAAATAGAGCTGTCCACTAAATTGTTGAGAAAATCTCTAGGCTAGGGGTTTCCCCTGAAACTCCAGATCCATCAGAGACCTCTTGGATTATTCTAAACAGTCATCCAATCTTGCAGAGGTTCAGGTAGGTTGAGCTGCAGTTTGAGTAGGATCTGGTATGACCGCTGCAAAATACACAACTTGGTCTTTCACATCCAGATCACATTTCATCTGCTCCATCTGTGCATGTGGGAGCTGCAATGACATTTTGGATGACATGCCAGTGTTCACCAACAACCAACACTATTCTCAAAAGCATGTTCCTGGCCAGTTTTAGAGGCTGCAGAGAGCCAGGGGTGAGCAATTAATTTTCCCAAATGGTCACATGAGACACTGGGACTGTTGTGGACAGCTGCCACCACTGCCCTACCCCTGCTGCTACACCATTGCCTCACTCCCGTACTCCCGCCCTACCAATGCCCTGCGCCTTCCACTGACACCTCCATGCCGATGCTGCTGATGCCCTGCTCCCCGTCAAAGTCTGGACTGGAACTGCTCACAGGCCAGAGGTCTTGTCCACCCCAGACTCTCTGAAAATTGCACGAGAATGGGCATGCTTTTGTGTAGGATTTGGAGGCTGCAGAGGCCACAGAAGAATGCTTCAAAAGCAAAGTCTTCATCTGGGTTGGAGCAAACTCAAGTAGGCCGCAGGGCCTGTCAACAGAGAGAAAAAAACTGTCAGGAAAATCCTGGGGAGCGCTGGGCCATGGAGACAACCAACCATTCTGCAAAACTTGCATGCCTTGGCTTGTGGTGGAGTTTTTGAGTGGCAGCCATATCCAGCCTAAGAATTGCTACTGATTGCCACTGTTCAGGGTGGCCTACTTAGGCATTTTCTGAATTTTTGACATGTCAAGCCCAAAAGGTTTGTCATCAATGCTCTAGCTTCTCTCTGTAGCTTAATATCACACAGGGGCTCTCAGTTGCCTTAACAGTTCTACTGCTCACTGCAATGCTTTCACAAGCTACCATAGCTATCCTGTTTCATGACTTTGAGGTTGTGCTACTATGTGACAAAAAGGTCAAAATGACAACAGCAACTGCATGATTGAAGTTTCACCTTTTTCCATGGATCATAAATAGGGAAAGGTTTCCAATTCAATTGCAGCCACCCTTTTGACTTTTCTGATTCCTTTGATGAACACCCTGGTGATTCATGTCCGAGTATAGTGTATGAATGGAGTCAAATGTGGCTTATTCAGTAAATGATGGGTTTATAAACATGAAACTTTTTATTTCCTTGTTCAGTGTACGGGAATTCTTTGGTGAACAATATGCTTTCATTTCAAAGCTGAATTGATGTAAATCTTCTGAATTTTGAAATTTCCAGCTATTCATCTAAAATCTGATTGAAATATTTCAAGCACTGGAAAACATCAAAACAATCTAAGACTGAATTTGTATCAGTTCTAGGACATACAGTACAAAATACGGCAGTATTAATTCTATTTTTAACCACCAGATGGCAGACCTCTAGAAAAGATAACTGCACAATGGCACAAAATTGCATTGTTTTTAATAAATAACAATTCTTATAATTCCATTAGCAATGGAAGAAAAGAATAAAAAATATGCAAAAGTACTGCAGTATTTGAAAACTCTGCAAAAGAGAGAATTGAAACTGTTGAAATAAAGCAACATGTGCCCTTAAACAATAACAAAATTAGTTCTGAAAGATTACATCCAACATATTTAGCAGTTCCACAAAAATGAAGTAATCGTATTTGAAAAAAGGAATGGCATATGGCCTTAATCCTAAAGCTGTACCAGTGGAGAAACAAATATTATGCACAAACTCTGGAATTGTGTCATTGGTGACCCTGGAAGTAATGCATCATCAAATCCATGTGAACAATATGCTATTGTATTCCTTCCGTCTCTCATGTCAAGTGTATAAATCCAGAAAATCTATTTAATCAATGGGGTTTTCATGAATATTTTGAAATCCCAAGGTTTGAAAAATCTTCAATGGAGCTATAGTTGGATAGACTTTCTTAGGAATTGGCCACAAATAGCCCACTTATGAACTATTTGTACTTTAATTAGCAATCCTTCAAGGCTTCAGCAAGATTCAGGGAGAAAATATATTTGGTAACTCTATATTTGGTAACTCTCCTGTTTGGCCATTAGCAGAGTTATAATGGAAGCAGTGTGTCATCCTGAAAAAGTCCTTCTGTTGTGGATAAAGCTTGGGAAACTCTTGTGGAGAGATACACAGAGAAGCAATTCTTAAAGATGCCAGAATATAGAGAATAACTCTTCTAATAAACCTTTTCCTCTCTATGGCTGAATTCCCCCTCCACCCCCCGAGAATCCAGTTGAATGCTGTAACAGAAATTAAGGCTGGTTTAATTCTTTGTCTTGCTTTGTTCGACGCCATAGTCTTGCTCTTTTAAAAATAGTCATCAGTTTACACTAATCAGCATTTTTTCTTTCTGAAGAAACCAGAGCAAATTTTATTTACCACAATCTCAAAAGCAGCAGCAGAATAATGAAGAAGATAAGGATCTTTCAGAAATACAAGGTTTTTTTTAGAAAAAAGGAAGCAACAATTTTCATGGAATAGCTACATTTGCTGCTTCTACTGTACTACAACCCAGTAAGACATCCATGGCACCATGAAAGTCAGACAACTCGGGCTGATGTAAAAAGCTGAGCAGGTTGAACCTGACTAGTGTTTAGATAAGAGATCATCAGGAAATACCAGAGGTGTGGACATTACTGGGAACTTGAAAACACATCCTGGAAGGAGGCAGTAAAAAATTACGCCTGAAAAGAAAACTACATGGACATTGCCGTAAAATTGCTGGTTGCTGAGCTTGACTCGAAGACTGTTCTCCATGGACCTTACAGACTTTAAAGTGGGGAAACATGCAAACATTTGTGCATGCACACACACAAGTCTCTAAAAAGAAAGACACACTAAAATGGCTTAAGCTGTGTATTTTTTTTATTTTTGGCAATAAATAAAATATATATTCTGTCTATATGCGATTTACAGATAGAATTTTATCTCTTGATTTCTTTTTTTCACAAGAATTTCAGTTTCCCTTTAAGGATTTTCCCCCTTGAAATAAACTGTATCTGCTAAGACTCAATAATACAAGAGGGAAAGATGGTAAATTGCTTCCAGGCATCAGGCTCTTTAGTCTAACGTGGTCCTCCTGGCCATTTGTCTCTGAGTTATTATTACCCTTTCTCCATAAATCGGCTCCTTCAAAAGCCTTGAAATTGCAAAACTTCACCATTGCAAAATCAGCACTGGCCTATACTGTCCCTCCTGACTGATGGGTTCGTACTTGAATATTAATCCTGGTAACAGAACTGGAGCTAGATTGACAGTCTACTAAAAAAAAAGAGAAATAATTACAGCACCTTAATGACAATGCTCACAAAGCAGTTATAATGAAGATCCAAAACGGATACCCTGTTCTAATCATATTTAGCCATAAAGTTAACCCAGAAAAATGGGGTTTCCTCAGTAAGCCATGGTTAAGCCTACTATGGCCTAATCTAAGAAAGTACATGTTTTACAAACAGAAGATCCCATGTTAGCACCTCCACTTAAAGGGATCTGAGACAAGAAGTTTGGAAAGACCATGCAGTGTCACCACTAATGACATCAACAGCGCAGAGGAGACAAGATGGCTGGACCAATTCGACTTCATATTTGTTACAGTCATATCCTGCCTTTCATTCAGAAGCTCAAGGCAGCAATTCAGCTGAACTTGATCACTGTGTAGAGCAGGGGTGTCAAACTGCCAGCCCGCAGGCCGGTTGCTTCATATGGATGCCGCGTCCATCCCAGCTCAGACAATGCAAAAAAAGTCATGATAAGTCATGTGATGCAACGAGTTTAACACACGTGGTGTAGAACAAGCTCACACCTGACAGTACAAGGGGAGAAGCCAATAGGAAGCAAGAGAATAGCAAGCAAGATCCCTGGGATCACTACCCATCAAATACTGGGGATACCAAAGAATGATCAATTTCACCTTTCACATTAACAATGAATAATATCACTGAGAAGAATATGAAAACAGTTTTACTTGCCCCGTATGTAATTCACTTTCAGTAAGCATACCTTTTGTTTATGTATGGTAACACTGCAAAGAATATTGGTACGTGGTCAGCAAGTTTTATTTTTATGAAACTGAATTCTCAGAATGTATAATTTTGCAAACTATATTTGTACATAAAGTACCCTACAGATTTATAGCTAATTAAAAAGTATCAACTACTTCTAACCTATTAGGATTTGACCACAATATTTGGTAATAGCCTGCTCAAATAACTTTATAGAGTAAAAAATAAAATGCACAGACACCAATTTTATCATAACTTATCATCTATGATGTTAAATGGAACCTCCACATTCTGAGATAGCATATCTCTAATCACCAAATGCTAAGAACAGAGAAATGTAATGCATTCATGCTCTTTATGGAGTTTCTGGAAAATATGGCTGGAAACAAAATGCTGAAACTTTGAATCTAATCCTGCAAAACTGATATTTTATATCTTATTTACAACAATTTGGATAATTTCAACAATTACTCTGATCACAACCAACTGAAATGAGTATTTCTTAATTATATTTCAAATATAGTTAGTATTCATTAAAACACTTATTTTTTCATACCATTTTTTCTTTTTCCCATTGAACTATTTGTAAATTTTAAACTAAAACACGCTCTTAAACATTTGATTAAAACAACAAAGCTGCACTGAAATGCATTCCTTTAGGTTAAAAATGTAATCTAAGAAACATAGTTTGATTTTGGAATATCATAAAAATATTTAAAATAGAAAAAAATGGCTCTTGGAAGAGAATTGGTTTAAAGTTTTGTAAGGTTTATTTTATTATTTAAATATCTGAATTTATTTTACACCTACCTTATCCTATTTCATCAATATAACTGTAAATTTAGTGGAAATACTTTTCCTTAACCCATTTAATATTTGCAAAAAGAGATTTAAAAGGCACTTTTGACAATTTTTTTTGTGCAGGAGGGTTTCTATATCTATTCATAAAAGTAACTGGTGCTCTACATTGCTGGTTCCTATAACTTACAAAGAATATTGCATCTAATCCATGTATATTTTAAAAATCAGAAATAATTTCTATAGGGACACAAATGTGCATACATGGATACCCTGACTAATTATAGTTTCTCATTGCCAATTATGCTCTGTGTGCTTTTTTTCCAAAAAGAATGGAAAAGCGATTTTGCTTTTGGACGAATTCAAAACTTGATATGGCTTTGAAAATATTGGCAGACTAATACACTTTCAAGTGCGTTAAAAGGATTCTTGCAAGTTTTCCTTCATAACAGTTTTCACCTTTTTGTGCGTTTAACTTTTTCACAATTCATTTACCGCTCTATTCCACGCACATTTTTTCTATGGGCTGGGGGTACCAAATGGATGGGCAAGGTATTAGGAAGTTCATATCCCTCCAATTTTATCTTGATGAGATGCTTCGCTAATGCAAATTCCTCTTCGTCCAACATGCCATCGTTATCACAGTCAGCGAGTTTCCAGATTTTTCCCAAGACACTGTTGGGCAGTTTGGAGGTCAGCATATCTTTCTTTGCATTGGCCCCAGAGATTCTACCATTGACTGGTGAAAGAGTGTAAAAGATTTCATCGTATGTGGGTTTATCTTTGGCAACAACCCATTCTTCCTCATCAGCTCCTTCCTTGGCACCTTCCCCATAGCCGTGGTCAAATGGTCCTGCTGTGGTGCCATCAAATGCCCCACCTTGCACCTTCTGTGTTGGCTTGCTACGTTCTTCCTGTGTAACCAGAGTCATTAAATAAGCCACTTTATTGGCCAGCATGTTATCGACGGCTTCTATCAGCTTTGGTTTCAGTGAATGGAATTTAGTGAAGTCATAGTTCTCCAATTGTTCCTATGAAATGACAAAAACACATAACAATGACAAGTCAAAATCTTTTCAATAACTCCTTGAAGAAATTCTTGATGCTTACCAGGATTAAAAAGGAGTTATACAGAATGTTGCAAACAATACATTTGAGGAAACAATATTTATCCAATCTGGATAAACAGGACACATTGCATCGTAGAATATTGTTAAGTAGGAGTAGAAAAACAACACATCTCTAGGTACAGAATTTCTATCAGCAGCAATCAACATAATCAATTGAACTTCAACTCAACAATTCTGATACATGTATTTGGAAACCAATTATACTTTCAATATTAGTAACTTCTCACTCCACTAATGCTATTCACAAGTAAGAATCTGCACTTAAAAAGTATGTATATAGTGTATACCTCCATCATTTCCTCCTTCCCAAGAGGTGCATTACACTTCCAACTGAAGTTTCCCAGTCTGCCTTTTATGACTGACTAAAAACATACTATAACTTATTTATCATAGCTCTTAGCAAGGCCTATAAGCCCTGAAACTGAAGCTATTCATCAGAGCATCCCACAAATCTAAGACTTTCACTCCCTCTTAAATTAAAGCCAAAAATTTTAAACAGGCAATGAGATACATTAAAAATTAATATTAATTTAAAATTAGGTATGTTGGCCATCCTGAAATTAAGAGACAGGATATAATCATCATCATCACCATCATCGTCTTCCTATGTTTGAATAATAATAATAATAATAATAATAATAATAATAATAATAATAATAATAATAATAATAAGTATGTATCACTACATTTTTAATAAGTGGCTTATGTTTATGTTTCTCTCTCTCATAAGAGCTCATTTGCTTTAGTGCTTCTACCTCCCCTAATCTGCAAAACAATATAACAGCCATTTTTTTTCTAAAAGGGGTATAGGCAGCTGAGGTAGTAAGGGGAGCACTGAATGCTGACAAGATCATGAAGGTTTTTCAGTGTAAATATCCCAACCAGAAACACAACCTAACCAGACAGGATTGCTGAAAGCAAATTGCAAAGCTCGGTGGGAATAGTTCTGCGAGAGGACAGCACTTTTTTTATTAAGTCCATCATCACCATCAGCAGCAGTATCATCACCATAACTTTCCCAAGTCAATAGGAAAAATTCTGGCGCACTGTGTGTGACTAAGCTTACTTAGTTATTTGTGGCCTTGCATGTGGAGCTCAAAGGATCACACAGCCGTGGAGCTGGTTGGTACCCAAAGAGCCCCCCCCCATTTCCCTTTTCAATTGATTTTTAACTGGGGCTTAATTATTTTTGCCACCCTCTAAAAACATTTCAGTTTTGAAATTTTAATTCTAAGGTTTTAATTTTGACATACTGTTTTATATCCTTTTTACTGTGCACTATCCAGAGTCCTTCTTTGAGGGAGATGGGCAGTTCAGATTTTTGAAAAATGAATAAATATTCTTTTTAATCATAATATACATCCCAAACCAATTGTGGGAAATAAAACTCAGACTAGATGGAGAGATGGAATTATTATCATGTATGCAACTTTGAGCATATAAACTGTTGTTCGGTAGCCTATTTACCTGTAATGGTTTAATCTACTGAAATACAATACCTGCATTTTCTTGACTTCGGGGAAATCTCCTGATGAAATCTGATACTCCTGCTGCAGTTGACGATAAATTTCAGGTAATTTGTTGATCAATTCCTTCTTTTTATTTTCTTTTCCAAATACTGAAGGCATTTCTTTTTTCAAATAGCTGATTATGTAAGCATGCACCTAAAAAGAGTAATTAGATATTTTAAAAATATGTTTATGTATTCATTTATTTTCATTCATCAATAAATACATTTATTTACATGCATGTATGTATATTTCATGTAAATAAATTAAGCACACACAAATCACCAAGGAACTTGTAAAGCTGACTCGTGGGCATTTAATGAAAATCTCATATTCTAAATAGCACCAACACAGCTCTAAAAAGAATTAGCAACTTCAAAATATACAACACTGGAACCAGAATCTTACATCAAACTGAGGATTTTGCCAAGTCAGGAAATTAGAATTATACATAAAATACAATGGATATGAAACTGCAGCAAAATCAAGTAAAAATAATATTTGTATTTCTGGAAAAGTTCCACTAGAGAATAAGATGTTAAGTATTTCTAGCAAACATTTATGTCTGACTACGTGTGGAAGAATGGGTTACAAAAAAAAGTAAACTTAAGCATTGTCCAACTTTTGAGAAGAGAAAGGGAAAAAAAGAAAGGCTTGAAGTAACTCAAAATCAGAAATGGGAGCAACTTCTAAGAAAAGGAAAAATGCATGCTTTAGTTCATATTGTTGTGTTGAAAAACATAAAAAACTTATTAAATTCCACCAAAAAAGGTGTGCTCAACCAAGTAAGCACAACTTTACTTCACCCTAGATGGCAGGAATCCATTCCCTTCAAATCCTGGAACTTGGAACTGTAGGAGAAAAGCTGTATTATTCTATTGTAGCCAAAAATCAGGAGGAATCTGGTTGAAGTCCCCCCCCCCAGCTTCTTCCATTTTATTAAAAGGCAGAGGCTCCGAGGAACTGTAGCTCACTTCTTTGGTTCACTTCATTAGTCTGTGCATCTGAACTACAGTTCCAGAAATTAAATGCTTTTTAATAAAATGGGTGAATCTGAAAAGGCACCACCTGACTCCTCCTGAGTTTTGAAATTAGGACAGACGTGCAATCCCTTCAGCCGGAAATTATGTATAAATTGTTAAGGTATCAGAAATAAGTGTTTTTCCTTCTTCCTCTAGCTTCATAATCTTCTTCGATTATTGACAGGTAAGATCTATCATTATCCTAAACACTATTTAGTGCAATAATCACATTTGGAGAGCTCAGCAGGATGTGACAAACTTTAACTTTGGAATTAAAGATTAGACATGTATGTGCTTGTATACGCATATATGCATATAACCTATTCTCTCTTTTAGCTAACATCCTATATATTACCTGACAACTACTTGCATGATTCCATATTTAGACAATGTTTGTAATTTTACAAATGTTACCAGACAAGGGTAGAAATATTAGAACTATTAAAAGAAGGAAACAAAGCTGAGGAACATCTATCTGAAAAGTATACTGCCAAGTTTCAGTAAAGTTTATCTTGTCCCTTTGCCAAATGGGAATGGACTTTCCACAACATGCTATTTTAAAAGCTTCTTTACCCCATTATGGATGATACCCATGGATTGATATCTGCTGTGCTTGGATGTAGATTAACCTCCCATATTGATACTGAACAGCAATTGCTATCTATATATGCAACATGTATGCATGTACACATACGACAATGCTACCACTCAAAGAAAATGAATGAAATCATGTTCTGATTTTGATACAAACAAGATGAAAGAGCTTCTGCCTATTCTTAATGGCCAGGAAAATTACAGGAAAATGCCCGTGCCAGTCAGTACAAGTTTAGGGGGTCTTAATAATTATGTAAATAGGAGTTGTGCAAGCACAATGTTTGTTCAAAAACCTTTACAAAAGTTATTTTTTTATTTAAAACATTTATGTAGCCATCTATCTTCTAACCAACTCTGGGCAGCTTCCAATCGAATATATAATTATATATAATTACATAATTTCCCCTTGTGAATCCAGAATATTTCAGTTACGAGAAAGAGAATGAAACAGTGTCCGGAATAAAAACAGAAGAGTGTATCATAATTAGCAATGGCCACAGACTCTGTCTTTAGAATTACAATGGAAAAAAAGCTGAGACCACTGAACTGAAACTACAACATTCTTTGAATACTATTACGAAGCATAATTAAAATTCCTCTCTATGAAAGGTAAATCTTGTTAATATATTTACCATAGTTTGTAAAGCCATTGGAATTTTGTTTTTTTGTTTTTTTACTTTAAAAGGTATTGAAATTTCAGTTCAGTGGCTGCAAATTCCATTTCTGCCTGTCTTGCTTGTACCACATGACATCTGATATCATTAAACAGTTTAAACCTGATACCGACAGAAAAAAACAACACAACCCTGGATGTAAGAAGAAAAAAAGGGACCAAGAAAAAATAAAAATAAAACTGAATTAGGATGCCTATATTTGTATATACAAGTTTCTACATACAAGTTTACAATAATTTATACTACTTTTACATAAATTAAATTAATGAATTTAAAATATTAAAATATATTTATATTTTATATATATATCTAATTGATGCAGCAGGTCCATACAAGTTGATTTCTTTCAACTGATTACTGCCTCAGGTCCTGCAGTAATAAAGGCTCCTAAACGAATCACAGAAAACAAAAATAAATAAAATTATTTCTTTGTATCCCACTCCTTATTCATGTTAGCATTTCCCTGGCTGCGTGCAAAAAAAAAACCTTCCAGCATTTTTTATGTGTGGCAGCTCAAAGGTTTTTGAGCCAGCTTTCCCCACAAAAGACCTAAACCTCAGAAGCCAAGATGCAGGACCAGACAGAGGAGCCTGCCACAAGTTTCACAAAACTGGACTAGAAGCCAAGATGATGCATATCAGGCCTTGCCCAATTTTACTGGTTGGTTTAGAGAGAGAAACGGATCCAAAGTTATCCAAGGTCAATAAATGAGGGGACCGTTGAACCTGAACCTTCTGAATGCTGCACAAGTTAAGATGGGGGGGGGAAGGGGAAGAAGAGGGGGAAAAAATTAAAACACTTCAAATGCTGACGGCTTGGTTATATTGAAATAGGAAGATTCCATAGCAGTCTAAAACAATTTGATTTTTTCCCCTTAATTAAACCGATAAAAGGGCTTTCGGGTAAGGATCTATGGTGGACTAGATGTCCTTGAAAGAATGGAAACGGCAATCTAGTGGACCCTGATTACCCTGAGAGTGCATTCTGTCTGGTGCAGTCTTTCTGGACAAAAAGAAATCATGAGATCGCCCATTTGCAGAAGGGAGGAAACTTGATTTTCACTCTTCCCCTTGCAATTGAGACACTTTCACTTTTGGATTACAATATTACAATGACAACCACTAGAACAGTGGCAAAAACAGCAGAAGGGAGGAAAGGACCACTAGAGCAACCTGCAGAGAGTATATTTCTTGTTTGGCATTTTCTGACCACAGAGGAATAATCCTTTAATTATTTAGTGTAATAAGAAATTCCTTAAAAGTTATTTTTTTAAAAAAATGCAGAGTTCATTAAAGCCATAATTTTCTAATGGTAGAACAAAAAGGAAATCAGGAAAGGAAAGGATGTAATTAAAGCTTTGATATGTCAGGAGAAAAATATTTTGAAGAAAGAAAATAATAACACTTTGTAAAATTTCTCCCTTGCACTGACCATCAGCACTCTAGTTTACTAGGTGTCTATTTTCCCCCACACAGAAAGTTAAACGATAATCATCATAATGACATTTCTGCGACTTTATATAGATGGCCACTGCAGATGAAAATGGCAAGTCAAGAAATCAGTCACATCAGTCAGTACCTATACATTACACCCCACCTTACCTTTGCAAGCCGTGACCTCTTGATCAGATCATTCAGTTTTCTCACTGTTGCTTTTTGTGGAAGATTCTGAATGTCTTGGAAAAGATCTTGTGCCTCTACCTCAAATAATTTTCGATTCTCTGTGTTTTGCAGGGGTTGGGCCCAAAAAGAACCAATGTAAACTCGCAATACCTCTGGAGTATTAATTACTTTGCCTAAGGACCACATGAGTGCACCATATACTCTCATTAACTGCTGGGTGTCCACTTGGTCAGCCTTATTCAACACCACTCGTATCTTGTCATCCTGGCCCCGGAAGGCCTTGATTGCTTCTGAGAATTCATCAGAAATATCAAGCTTATGGGCATCAAATAAAAGAATGATACGATCAACCCGCTCAGCAAACCACTGCAGGACTTGACAGAAGTCGTAACCTGAACAAAAAAAAGACAATAAATAGGAAAAGGTGATGAAATATGATTTTGCTCACAGTTTTTCAACATAACTCTTGTGAGATGAAGCAAGACATAATTTTGTAGTGAAAGAGTAGCAGGTTTCAGACGCTACAGTGGCAGCCAGTTCAGCTTCACTCTGCACAGCAAATAATTTTCATGAAGAGCTACTCACAAAGATTGTTCATATGTATTTGAACATGAACCTGAAGCAAGTATTAGTCATAATAAAAATGTAGAATTACACAGATTGTCAAAAATACAGGGAATACTCAAACATACAGTGGATGCCAAAAACATATATCTTACTCCAAAGAATTAACTCCATAGTTACAGACAGGATTTTCCAAGCTAAGTTAGATTATTTTCCTCTATAAATGACAGCGTTAGCTTCAAACCTCATTAAACTTGGCAACACGTAACAGTCCAGCATGGGAAAAATCTATTGCAGTGGAGATTCTGTTATTCATACATTCTTCCATGCCAGTACTTTTGGGATTAAACATTGCTAAATTTGCAGAGGTTGGTGCTATCACTAAAAGGGGAAAAAGAAAACAAAAAGGGAACACACTGTAAAACTGAAGAAATGCAAGAGAAAGAAAGGGGAAGAGATAAGATTGAGGGAGAAAAGCTAAAATGCCTTGGATGGGAGAAAAGATAGATCCTTTTGAGGTGTGGTATTTTTGGCAGATATATTACATGCAGCCCCTGGTTAAGAACATCTGACTTACAGACAACTCACACTTATGAATGGACTGCTATAAAAGCCTATGATATTAAGAATCTTGAGTTAAATACAATGGCTCCTAATAGCAAATGCATGCACTATGTTGTGACACCCATGGAAACATTGTGCAACTTCAGCAGTTCATTATGCAACTTCATTCTTTGAAGAAGAAAAGCTCTGTACAAACCTCCCTTGTTGTCTACTTCAAGGTAAAGGTAAAATATACACTATATACTAAGATAAATATTTGACTAATGGACACTAAGTTAAGAATCATATGTACCTGTTCTGACTTACCTACAAATTCAGTTTAAAGACTTAGGAACTGATCTTACTCATAACCTGGGGGGCTTTATGCACGCTAATTTCTGAAATTCTTAAGTACTGAACCTAAATCTTCAGCACACAACACATATGATTCATTGTTCTGTTATTTTCAGTTAGCAGCATTACAAAAAAGGAAACAAATCACCAAAAAGCAGCATGTGATAGAAGCATGTGTTCAGGAAGATATCAGTTAATATTAATTAATAATTTTGCAGGAATACACTTCAGAATCAATCATCCAAAAACCCTTCAAAAATCTGAAATCTCTGTAGAGAAGTAGAGATATCAGATATGGTTTAATGGATACTCACTGTTGTTAATATGATATACTTTATTATTATTATTATTATTATTATTATTATGACACCTTAAACACTATTTTACAAGAAATGTAGAGAATATTACAGTAATGTCATAAATAAAAATAATAATCAAATAAAGCAGTCAACCTTACTCGATTATTGTCACTTCAGAATCAGTGCAATGTGTCCTAAGTAGGCGAATATTATAAGGCCATATCAAAACTAAATTACAGAACTTACAAATTATTATTGGTTTGATATTCTCAAAGTTGCATACAATGACTACTGGTTCCTTCAGCTCTGCCCTATTTATAGTTTTATTAGTAAGTCAATACCATCAGTAATCGGTTTTCTCTAATTTGTGCCTTCAATGTATTGGAATTATTACTTTCTCAATCTTTGGTCAGTGTGCTGAGAACTGTAGACCTCATATACGGTATGTGGAAGGCTTCAATTTTGAGTTAAAAATGACAATAGCTTAATAAAGTATTAATAACACAATTCTGATAATTTTAATGACTTGATTTAATAAATGCAATAGTAGAGACTCAATATAAAAAAATTATGTATATTGCATTTTACCCAGCAGTCTTAAACATTGGAAATGCTTCACATATGTTATTTGGTTCTAACTTTTACAGTAACCCTATGCTGTCAGTTGAGGTTTTCCCCTTATATATTTCAAGGTTCTATTCAATTGCTTTTTAATACAATGAACATTATAATCAAAGGAAAATGTTGCAATCTTTCAGTTCAGAGATCATAATACAAGAGAGCATAAAACATAGATTTAATAATATGTCTAGCAGATTGTGGCTTACAACACTGTAGAAGCATCTAGAAACATGGCTGGACAAACTGGTATGTTCAATGACTATTCTATTGTTTGAATTATTTTATTTTTTTATAAAATACTTCCAAATCTATTTTTTATTCTGTCTGCGGTAAGTGCCTGCTGCCAAAGAAAGAGGGCATACATTTTCATATAAAAAAGAGGAAATTCACCTCTACTGATGCGTTGTTTCTCTCCTGAAAGAATGCCAGGGCTATCTATGATGCTGATACTCTTCAGAACCTGATTGGGTAATTGAGCACACATGAACCTATATAGAAAAGAGAAAACCTTGGTTACAGAAGACTTGGGAAAAGCCTTTCCCTGTATTTAAACTACCAGTGATAGACGCCCTCACCCAAAACATGAAAGGTGGTGATTCATTTTGTCCAATTTCTGTATATAAAATGATTCCAACTTTAAGGCTTCTGCACATTTGGAGAGCATGAACACTTCTCTCCATAAGAGACAGAATTCAGCTTAGACCAGGATCTTGTTTTTTCATGGAGAAACTGTATGTGAATATGGTTATTCACATGCAGGGTACTTATCACATGTATATGTCCACCCATGGTCAACAGGCATGATCATAACTTCCATTCCAACAGGTGTGGTACATATTCAATGACCCATCTTCCTATCATAAAACAAGAAACGCTACATTATTTTATTCCTGTCTACCACCATCTTTCTTCAGGGATTGCCTCCACAGAAGTGGAGTGGATTAATAGCTAAGAAGAAGGAAGGATCCAGGTATCTATGGGATACATTTCCCCAAAGGAGCTCAAAGTTGTTTTAAACTCCCATCAAATCCAATTGTAGATGCCCCTAACCAAGATGATAGCAATTATACAGAAAAACACATGGAAACTGGTTAAAAGATTATATACTTATTTATTTAGCCATAGCACTTAGACTTATATACCACTTTACAGTGCTTTACAGCCCTATCTAAGCAGTTTATAAAGTCAGCATATTGCCCCCAACAATCTGGGTCAGTGAGAATCGAACTGCCTAACTATAGGCAGCTGGTAGTCAGCAGAAGTAGCCTGCAGTACTGCATTCTAACCACTGCACCACCATGGGTTTTTTAAAGTTATTTATTTATTTACCTACCTACCTACTCACCTACCTACTTACTTACTGACTCAATTTTATTGACCGCCCATCTTACCACAGGGTAACTGGGTGGCTTACTGTTATTAACCTGAGATGGATAAATACAGACAGATGGTATAAAGAACCTCTGAAATGTTATTTTTTCACATCTAGAATTAGACTTCTTTAAGGATTTGTATTGGATTATAACTTCAATATTATAGAGTTATTAGCTAGTTTATCTAGGAATGATAGATATGTTGTTTAATACAAGTGGGAAACATTACATTGTAGAAGAATGTATGATAAAGGAAACAGGAGAAACTAAGGGACTGTTCCCATTCTTTAAAGAAAAGAAATGTAATTGAAAAATTGCAGGATACACGTGACTATAGATTTTAAGCCAAATATATGCAAGATTTATTGAAATGCTGGTGTAAACTTAAGTGACCCAATTAATAAAAATATTAAAATGAATAGTGATGGCCATATTATGTCTTCCTTCCTAATTATTTTATTTAACAATACTGTAAAGTATGCCAATCCATAACAATATTGTAAACTACCTCATGTAATCTAAGTGATATACAATATATTAAAATACAGTAAAAAGCAAGATAGAATATACTATATTTGGGACATGCAGGTTTTTTCCATTTGGAATGAGTCAAACAAGCTTTACAAAATCAAGTAAGGAACAATGCAAATACATTTTATTTTAAAAATCATTCATTCTGTCTTCTTCATGCATTTATTGGGTGGCTTAAAAAAGACATGTTTATGAGAAGACTGTGTCCTTTATACCAACTAAACAATCACACTGTGTTTTATATTTTCTGGATGCCAGGAATGTAGTTGTGGCAGGTTTTACATGAAAAACAAGAACTGCAGTTATATACAGAGATAGCACTGTAATACACTCAAGCTGTTGTGAACAATTATGGGCAATAAAAAAAGAGATAAAAGATTTTTCAGTAGTGTATAAATAAGCTCTTTGGATTCTAAACTACAATTATTTGTAGCAGTTTGCTTTTTTAAGAAAGCTGCAGAAACATAGTTCACTGCATTATCCCACAATTCTTGTTAGGCTATCAATGAAATTAGCATTAAAAAAAATCTGGGCTGACAAATACACCAACAGGGGAAAAAAAATTTGATTGTTAAGATAAAAGCCAATTAAAGTTCTTTCCAGAGGAAACAAGTTTCAAGAATGAAAAAAACTCACAAAACTGACCTGGCTTTGCTATCTGGCCTGGGGGATCAGAGAATGGTGGTGACCCCATAAAATGGCTGTACAGTTCTTCAATGGCTGAGCTCTCTCAGTGATTCTTCTGTGTGGCTTTTGTTTTTAACAAATGAATTATAATATCTGTGTGGCTGTTTAATGTTTTTATTTTTTGGTATTGTTTATATTTTAATTATAAACCGCAGCTGCCCAGAGACATGAATGCAAGTTGGGTAGCTATATGTTGAATAAATAAATAAACAAACAAACTGAAAAGGGACTTTTTACAGAATCAAATATATTTTTGTCCCTTCTTCCCTTCCATTTTACTCAAGCCACAGAGATAGATAGAACAGGGATTTAGGTAGAAGTTCAAGGGAGGAAAAACTGGAAAAGGTGATCGTGAACACCAGAATACTGATGAAGTAATAAGGCAAGGAAGAATTTACCAGTTTCTTTTTATTCTTTTTAAGAGAGCAAAACTGGAGCTTGTTGACTCTGGAAAGAGTGAGTTGAAGTGTGGCTCTACTTTAGGAAAGAGAATTATATGAAAAACAACCTTACAAGTCTGTAGCACACACAGTGCACTTTATTCCATTCCTTAAGTAGCTGGGTTTTTTTTAATAAAAAACTAAATCTAAAGAGTATTTTGGGGTGAACAGAATAAGTGTTGGAACCATTTTACTCTTTGTGTATTTGATTGATAATCAAGACTCTTATTACTTCAATGTGGTATATATAGAAATCCTTCCACCATTTCCCCCCATAATAATAAATCTGAGCAGACTGAGCTAAGAAACAGTAGTTTGCTGAAGTTATCAAAGTATTTTCATGAGTGATTATGTAGACTTGAACCTGGATTTCCCCAATAGCTTTTTGTCCCTCTAAAAAGGCTAGAAAATTCTTACAAAAATGTGCAGATTATATCCTACAACTAAGAAAAAACTACTACATATAAGTCTGCCTAACTTCTTGCTTTTTTACACTACAGTTCCGCTTACATGAATCTTGAAGATGGTAAAAAATGGCATAAATTTCCATTATTCTAAGTTAACAGTAATTTTATTAGCTTTGCTTAAAATGTTACTAGCCTACATTTGTCACACAATTCTATAGATGTATATAAATACATCTATAGAATTGTGTGACAAATGTAGGCTAGTATATGAGCCTATAAAACAAAGGAATTTATGACTCTTTTGGAAATGTATGTATCTATTTATGTCATGCTGACTGGAAGAGAGAGACTAGAAATGGCCCACAGAAGTTTGGTTATTCAGCAACATAAAATGTTATTAAATATATGCATAAATTAGTGCACACCCTTTCCTCACCTATTCAAGAATGCATTTCCAAAACGGCTGAGTTTGCGGAATGGCTTTTTGGGATCCACCACAAGAGCGTTTCCTGGAGTACTCCCTTCAGTATCTCCATACATGACAGCAATAAAAGAATCTGTAGTTGGTTCAGGGCCAATTCGCATGCCTGGAAAATCTTGCTCTAAGAGGTACCTAATCATGATGCAAAATATAATAAAACAATATTAAAACCAAATTGAGAACATAGCATTATTCTTCTAAGGAAAAGCCAAGATATAAATAAATGAAAACACTCTAAATGTAGATTTCAACAATTATGACATTAAGACATATTATATTTTTATATTTTTTAGTTTGCAAACTTATCAGTGACTGCAAAAATCTATGAATAAATTAAGTCTGCATTTAGTAGGGAACAGAAATAAACATGGATTCTGCACCCATTCAAAGGAGATTTGGCCAATTGGTTAATATAAAGGAAATAATGGACATATGCTTTTTAATAATAAATTTCACAGGAATAAAAAACAGCCATTAATATTTATGCCGGTTGTTTTAAGTTGAAATAAATACTGCAGAATTTTTAAAGTCAGGTTTAAAGACTTTGTATCTGACTTTTTTCATTTTTATCTGCATCATTAAATTCATCAGCAGTGTCTTCCCTTTCCTGTTCACCTAAATAATAAGCCAATTTTTGATGTCTTACATCCTTTCCCACTTTTTATTTGAAATAAATAGACAAGGGAGGAAATGTTTTCAACCATACCATTCAATTTGTTTCTGAATATTGCAGACCAGGGAACAAATAACTTTTTACCCTTACTAATGCATGAAATACATATTCAAATGTTCAGGTTTATGAATTACTTTTGCTACCTTTATAGCTGATTTCTTAGCTTCATAAAATAGGACCAAGTGACAATGTTTGGCAAATTGTGTCAATGCAAGAAAATAAAGTATAAAAAAATGATTGCTTGGCAAATCTTTCCTCAAATGTTTATTACTTTAAGAGATTACATAAATATCAGCCTTTTAACAGCTGTAATAGAAACTAAAACAATCCAATTCTGATAAGCAGCATTATTTCCATTTTTCCTTAATCTTGTGTAATTCACATCACAGCAATTTCCTCCCTATCCACATCCCAGAGACAATTACTTAGAAGTATGCTATTATCTTTTTTCCTGCTGTAGCCATAAGAGATACTGAAGAGATAATTCTGCATGGCATTCTATTGCAGTACTGAGGTCATGCATTCCTATAATTCTCAACCAGCATTTGAAGAAGACCAGGCTGGGGAAATCTATTCTATTATATATTTCCCCCAAAAAAGGAATAGTTACAGATGCTATATGTATGTTAAGGTACATTAGACAAATAATTCACTTTTTAAAAGAATATTTCATGCCAACCCATTTTATGCTGCCACCCTGAATGGGACTTATATCTTCATCTACTTCAACACAGGGAAAGCATAGCTGAGGTGTCTTTATACATCTTTGGCAGGTATACTAATTCCATTCTTTTTTAAGCAGATGGATGTGACTCATGTCCTCATTATCTGCATACTAGATTATTACAATGTATCAGAGTTGGGGTTGCTCTTGAAAACTACTGCAGACGAAGACTGGAAGCTGATGGGTGCTACCTCATTTGGCAATCATACACCTATTTTGCAGTGTTGCATTAGTTTCCAACAGACTTCTACGTTTTATTTATTTACTTTATTTGTATGCTGGTCATTCCTAAGAACTTCAGATATTATCAAGATCAATGCAAAATAAAAAACAACTCTGAAAAATAAATAAATCTACTCATAATGTAAAAGAATTCAACATGAAAACAAAAAACAGAAAATATACAAAATCACTGCCTCATTTGGCTGACAAACTCAAAGCCACTTTCTCTTGGATAGATTATAAAATTGTGAAGGATAAGGATGAAGACCCGTTCTCCGAGCTTGAGGGTTGCTTTTCAAACGTTTCATTATCTGGCTAGGTAACATCCTTCAGTGGTGTTTAGTGGAAGTCTGTGTCAGTGTTCTACTTATATAAGGGCTTCAGGTGTGTGTGTGTCAAGTGAGGGTCTTGTGATGGGCCTGGTGTGAGTCATCAGAGGGAGGCTTGTGATGAGGAGGTACTCCAGATAAGGGTCATTGGTGGGTGTGAATCTGTGGGTCAGCAGTGCGTCATCAGTGGGAGGCTGGTAATGGGTCTTGTGAGGGGGAGATTATGTCAGGTCAGGGTCATTGGAAGGTGAGCTGCTGGGGGGGGGAGGGGTTTGAGGGTTGGTGCTGTCTCCGGATGGCTATTTGATTGATTTGGATTCTGAGGGTTTCATATGCTGGTTGTAGATCAATATGTCTGTTGATGGAATTGCCTGTGGAGTGCCAGACTTTGATGAACTCCTAAGCGTGGCAGTGTGGCCGATGATTTTAGTGTTGCTCCAATTGAACTGGTGTCATTTGGTGTCAGTGTGGGTAAAGATTAGGGATTTGGGATCATGGTGTTTGACTGCTAGCCTGTGTTCGTGGATCCTGGTTTTTAACTGATGTGATGTTTGTCCCATGTAGAAGTGATTGCAATCGTTATGGTTGATTTTGTAGATGACGTTGCTTCTTTCATCCTTCTGTGTCTAGTCTTTGGTTCTCTTGTAAATGATAAGTTAAGATTCTGTATTTTCTTCTGAAGAAGTATTTGAAAGTTTTCTTGCTTCAGGAATTGGCTTTGCTTATCTTGTAATTTATTAAGACACTGAGATCCCTATTGCATATATTACAATCCAGTATGGTCCAGCACATCCTATACTTATGCCCTTAATTTTATTACTCAAATGCAGGGGACATTTGAGGGGCAGGGCTGTATATTCAAATACCTGTTAAATGAAATTGTTGTCACTGAGGTAATTTAGATAGTTATGCGGAGTACATAAATTGATGCACATGAAATAAGAATATAGTAATGCTACTACACTAATGATATAAACTGACATAAATGACATAAAATATTTAAATTGTCTGGGACATTTGTGAACAACAGATTTTTGTTCTTTGTTTCAGCATGAAGCCCAAGAGTAACATTTTGTCCATTACATTCAAATCTGTTGAATGAATGTCCAGAGAATCAAGATTTTACTGTAATCCCAAACATCATCACAAGTAAATTGAGTAAGCAATAGTGTTTTCACATAGTTGTAAAACAAGGTAAATGATGAAAGAAAAAACAAGTTGTTGACATGAATGTGGAGAAGGAAAAACTAAGAAGAGACTAGAGGAAAAGGGAACAGAAGGCTAGAACAAGAGATATCAGAAAGCAGCGAAAATGTGAACATAATTTTACACAAAGAACTTCTTTAGCACCAGCTGTATGTGTGCTTCAGTCTGACTTTATTTGCATTTTGTTATTTGTTGTTTTACTAGTTACTTGGAACACTCAAACCTTTTAAAGTATAAGCTACATAAATCATATTTTCATTTGACTGTAGTGAAACCACAGACCGGTCTTCAACACACCCACATATTAGAGAGCAATATAGCACAGAAGCTCTACAAAACAAATTAAAATAAATATTGTTTCAGTACGGAAATACTTCACTGGCCTAAATAGATTGTCTTATATAGAATTACCACTCCACTTCAAACCATTGTACAGACCTGCACACCTAAAGCAAACAGAGAAGATAAGGGATAAACAAATTGCTCCATGCAGAAAGTGTTTCGTCATGGAACAGTTGATTTAGTAGCCTTTAAATATACTTTTTTCAAATATTTTGGTCTGTATATGGAATAACACTGGGCTCTTCTGTTTTGAATCCGGGCTGAAATACTGTTCTTATAGACAGAAGTGTTATGAAAGAGGTAAGAGTGGAAGAAAGACAACCCTGAGGGGTTTTGAAATGCTATTCTTGCAGACAGAAGTGGTTATGAAGGAGATTAAGAATGGAAGAAAGTCAGCCCTGAGGGGTTTTGTCAATGATATGTGCACACTGGTGGTACCAACCTCGCTCGATTCAACCCCTAAAATCATTCCCATTTTTTTCTGCCCAAACACAGAACAACAAAAGTATCCCTATTTTTGTTTCTATTGAACTGCAGCTGATCTGAAATAATCAGCCAGACGTTCTGGAATCCCAATGGTTCATTTTGAATGTGAAATAAAGCATATTTTCTCTTCCATGCACAACCTTTCATTAAAACTGTCTATTTTTATTGTACACGCATAAAAGGAGAGTGGATGTTTGCTAAATCCTTGAAATAAAATTTGTGACATGAGGCTTAAAAGGAAATTTCATCTTAATAAAAACAGGAAGACAATCACAGCAGAAATACAGTAAATGGGAGTCATTAAAGGTTCATAGATATTCTCAACTGCCTTCTCAGCCAAGAACGCCAATACATATATCAATATACAAATATGAAAAAGATCGATAATGTGGGCAACAGATGAAATGATGTATACTGGTGGGCCAACCCAATAATCTTTCTCCATTTCATGGAAGTATTTGTGACAAGAGGAAAATTCACTTCTATTAACCTTTCTAAAGAAAACAGTCTATACAATTCTGTTAGGATCAAACAATCTGCACTGATACAGCTGGAAAAAATGTACTTATTAATATATACAACTATTATGAAAAGCAAAATCTTAGCTCACCAACTCAAACAAACCTAGATGAAATACACATTTGGCTTAACTATTAAAGAACATCTAATAGTTTATACTGTATAAAACAGGGCTTTTCAACCAGTGGTACGGGTACCACCTGTGGTACATTGGCACCTGGCAGCTGGTACATGACTATCTAGAAAAGTGGTAGCAGGGGAGGGGAATGAGCTGAACCGGTGGCAGCACCGCACAAGCCTGAGCGAGAAATGGCTGGAGCTGCAGGGCTGTCAGGGCTCAACGGAAGCGCCAGGATCAGCACTTCTTTGAGGCTGTCAGGGCTCAGTGGAAGTGCCAGGATCAGTGCCAGACTCCAGCTGGAGCTCGGCACTAATCTTGGCGCTTCTGAGCCCAGAAGAAGCGCCGATCAGCTGGAATGTTGCAGCATCTCCAGGGTCTTTTGATTTACATTCAGATGCTTGGCAACTGGTACATATTTATGATGGTCACAATGTCCCAGGGTCATGTGAAGTGACCAAAACCTGCTGCAACCACCCAGCAGACAGGGGGAATAAAAACCAAACACACCCCCACCTTACCCCCGCTGCCAATCCTCAACAGAAATGCTCACATCAATGAAAACCTCAAACAGGAGGAAGAGCGCCACCAGGCAGACAGGCAGGTGTCTTGCTTGGCTATGGCTTGGGGGGCACTTTTTCAGTGCCATTGTAACTTTGAACAGTCACTAAGCGAACTGTTGTAAGTCGAGGACTACCTGTACTTCACTTCTTTCCCTTTTTTATTTTTGGTCATCAAGTTTTTGACACCTTGCTAGGCGACTGGTGCTACTCGGATGTTGCCATATCCTAAAAGTGGTACAATGGGTGAAAAGGTTGAAAAGCCCTGTTCTAATATTTATATAAAAAACTAATCATTAGATTTTAGAGCAACTTCTTAAATAAAATTTATTCTTCATTTTGAAAATGACTAGGTGGAAGAATAAAATATATTTAGCAGAAAACCCCAAACATGCACATTGGCAGAGTCAATTAGGAAATTAGGAAAATCAGTACTGTATCCACAGTTTGAATACATTTGAAATTAATCCAGATTCAACCTGTTGAGCTTTTTTTTTCCTTTTTAAAGCACACAATTCTATGAAAAACTATAACAGGTAACGTAAACCACGGACTCTTTAAAACTGCATGAGATGATTCCTATAACATCCTTTGCAAAAGAAACCAGAGCCTTCAGTTCAGTCAACATCAGTCTCACTGCTCTTTGGACTTAAGCCAGTTCACCTTCCAACAGTATTAGTAAATCCAAATACAAACAACTGGCAGTATATATTTCCAAAGGAAAAATATTTATTATTTATTTATTTTATTATATTTATATACCGCCCTTTCCCGAAGGACTCAGGGCGGTTTACAGGGTGATTAAAACAAAAAATACAAAAGTTAAAAACAGATTTAAAAAAATTATATCCGTCCCTGAACAAATAAAACCCGTTAAAATTAAAATTAAAATTCTCAGCCTGGGCCAGAGAGCTCAAAGAGCCAGGTCTTCAGGTCCCGGCGGAACGAACGGAGGTCGGGGGCGGTCCTAAGCTCCACTGGCAGCTGGTTCCAAAGGGCAGGCGCACCCACTGAGAAGGCCCTATCCCTGGGTGTTGTCCGCCGGCAGTCTCTTACCGGCGGTACCCTGAGAAGACCCTCCCTGTGGGAGCGCACTGGACGAAGGGAGCTTGATGCCGGCAGCAGGTGTTCCCTCAGATAACCCGGACCCAAGCCATTTAGGGCTTTATAGGTCATCACCAGCACCTTGAATCTCACCCGGAGGGCAACCGGGAGCCAATGCAGCTCGCGGAGTAGAGGTGTTACATGGGAGTATCGGGAAAATAATGACTCTTTAGGCAATTTAAATTCTAGCACATTGGCTATGCTAAATATTTACTTCACTAACTGCTGATGAAATGAATGTGTCATCTTGGAGTTAACAAACTCTTCTTATCTTGAAGTTAAATATAGAACTTGCTAGGCTTTCTACTGGGTATAAAACTAAATTTGTAGAAAGAATAAGAAGCAGCAGATAACTGAATGATGAAAGGAAAGCACTTAAAAGCAGAAGCATTCTAACAGACTTCAATTCCCATAAAACCCATAAAATCCATACTGCCTGGGACATGAAGTCTAAAGGTCATGGGAAACCACCATGTTGAAAATGACTATATTTAATATCAGCCCTTTAACTGAGGAGACACAATGAGAGGAGGACAAATGACTGTACTGAGTATTAATCACAGGAAAAGGAAGTATTAAAGTCATACAGATATAGAAAAGATAAAAGCTGCTCTCCTAAGGTGTTGGTATTACAATTACTAGCAATTGGGACAACCAAGACCTGGATAACTGAGAATCTCAAACAGACAATTACTAGAAATCTGGGATTAAAGCCCAAGTGTCTGATGAGGCCATTCATGAATTATTTTATTATACACATAAAGAATTGTGATGCTAAATTATTTTCCTAAGCTTCAATTTACTATTGAGCTTTTGTTCTTTAGAGCCTGGAATTTAGCAAACAGATTATTTTCTATACAGTTTTTTCTTCTTGATACTAAGAAATGGATTCAGAATATGAGTCCTAGTTGTGTTTGAAGTTTGTATTTTTAAAAAAATGAAAAGATGAAGCAATGTCTTTACAGTTCGACAGCCGTCCATCCTTCCAAACCGATAAAATGAGGACCCAGATTGTCGGGGGCAATATACTGACTCTGTAAACTGCTTAAAGAAGGCTGTAATGCACTGTGAAGCAGTATGTAAGTCTAAGTGCTATTGCTATTACTACATAGGCTACATTTAATGACCACCTAAAGGACTGCATTAAATCTATATTGATACAAATGGATATCATGTGGATTTTTTTTATACTGTCATATTTATAGCTAAATTTTAATCATTATACGTATATGTAAGGAATTTTCAGTTGCTTACCTACCATAGTTTTGTATTTATGAGTTTTTAAAAGGCTGTGAATTGTGAAACATTGCTTCCTTTCCAATTATTGATATTTCATTATGTGGACAAAATAATAGAACCATTCTCTGTGGAAGTTATTATTAAAGGCAAATTAAATATTGAAAAGGGCAAATTGAAGGTGGTCTGTAATAAATACTATCTGTAATGTATAAATTGGGAGGTTTATGTATGTGCGTGCAATATTGCCAGAATGAGAGATAATAAAACTCTAGATTCCTTCAAGGCTAGCTTTAAGTCTTTAAAAGGGGAACATTAAAAGATTTTAACTTAAGGTTACTTTGAAAAATAATTAAGAGTAAAAAGCAATTAAAAATATTACTCAACTATCCTGAGGCACTGATCCAGATGGAAATGTATACTAGAAATAAATCTATGTTGATGTTTAGAGCAATCTAGTACTAAAAAAAGTTATATCTAAGTAGCAATCTTCCTCAACACATCTTTGATAAGGCTATAAGAGGAAAATTATCACATACCTCTGTATGTAGTATCCAATACTACTAAAACTCTTAGCCTGAAACTTGTCTTAAATTTATACAGCCAAACATTTACCAGATACAGTCTACATAGCAGGTTGCAATGTCTGCCCTCCAGACAGCATGTAATGTTCAATGTTAAAAGAGGTTTTTTGGGATTTGGTATCCTTATTTTTAACTTTTATTATGCATGAAATAATATAGTAATAATTTCTTTAAAATGTATACTTTTCTGTAAACAAATTTATATGCCATATATCATTTTCTTCATTCAGGAAAGATGCACATTCAGTTTATAAATCATTACAAATACCAATAGATCATCTAGATAAATACCCCTAGACAAAAACTCTAGAATAACAATATAATCCTATTAAAGTTAAATGCCTCCAAAGGGCATTTCCATTGCCGAAGGGTGGTCTCATATTGCACAAAGCTATAATAGGATTTGTAAACCATATTTTACAGTTGAAAATGTCATGTAAACCCAGCCAAGGCTAGCTAGTTAAGAAAACTGTAGTTAAACAAGCTCTGGCTTACTGCAATACACGACGTCACTCGGGAATAACTTATTCTCTTGACAACGTTCATAGCTGACCCCGTATAAGCTGCTACTGATCAATTTTGATATCTGAATCCATCTTCTTGGCCCTAAGTCATCATTTTTAATATCGCAGTTGGGATCAGACAATAGGAAGTCAAACTTGGTAGGCGTGGGAGCAGGTGTCATTTTTTTTCCGGCAAATACGCGGTTTTCAGCAAGCAAAGGGAGATAAATGTGTGGGTAAACCCACCTCCTCCCGACACAAATCCCACCAGGCAGGGAGGGAAGAGAGATGCGGTAGAGCAGTGTTTTTCAACCGTGGCCCCTTTAAGATGGGTGGACTTCAACTCCCAGAATTCCCCAGCCAGCATGGCTGGCTGGGGAATTCTGGGAGTTGAAGTCCACCCATCTTAAAGGGGCCACGGTTGAAAAACACTGCGGTAGAGAGCTCAGCTCTTGGGCTCTTCCCGGAGCAGCAGGAAGGAAACTGCCTGGCCCTCCCTCACCCGCCATAATCGGTCCGGGAGGCAGCCGCCAGCGTATTTTTTTACCTGATAAAAGTGGTCTTCCCGGTGCTGTACTGACCCACGAGAAGCACCATGGGCTTGTTGTCGAAGTCTGCGTCCTCCAGGGCGGGCGAGTGGAACTCATGAAAGCGGTAATGCTCCTCCAGCGGAAGCAGCTTCTTCGAGTAAAGCTCCTTCAAACCGCCGGTCACCGTTTCCACCACGTCCTCGCTTTCGCCGGGCTTTTGGCGCCCGCTCTGCTTCAGCCAACTGAACATGCCGATGGTCGCTGCTTAGCGGCCGGTCCCCAGCCGCTCGCTCGCTCGCTCGTTCTCCCGCCTGGGCTGCCACCAGACTGAAAGGCCGACCCGGCAAGCGGCGAACCCCGCCCTTCCTGGTTTGCCCTGCGGTTGCCTCGCCAAAGGGGAGGGACGTCTCGGGGCGGAGGCTGGAAGCGCCATGCTCCATCTCTCTCTTTCCTCCTCCTCCTCCTCCTCTTCTTCTCCCTCCCTCCTGGAAAGCCGGTTCGGCGGCGACTGAATAAAAGCACGAATTTTATTTATTTATTTATTTATTTTATTTTAATTCCATTTATATCCCGCCCTTCTCCGAAGACTCAGGGCGGCTTACAAGCTTAGCAGTAGCCTTCATTCTATGTATATGCCTGCTTATTAGGGCTTTCACACACACCCTAAGCGGCATTATTACAAAGTCCCCCAACAATCTGGGTCCTCATATAACGTGATAGGAGCCAGCCCGGGCGGTTAAGTTATCATTCGGTGGGACTGGAAACCAGGAAATTAGGTCAATTAATGAAACCCTGATGTTTAATTTATTTGGAATCCAAGTAGAAGAAGGGCGCGCTCTCCTTCCCAAGAGCAGGACCGACTACACCAGCTTTCCCCGGACTATCCGGATATATCGTTAAGGAGGGTGGGGGTAGCCCAATGGACAGCTTCTGCTTCTGCTCGGTGACCCTCGAAAGGCGGCCGGAGGTTCTCTAGAAGTGCCAACCCTATCCTGTCACGTTTCGTACAAGCGGAGGAAAGGAAGCTCGGGTGCTTTTTTGGGACCCAGCTGTCTGAAAGTGCTGCGCAGTCTTGGGGAGTGTCGGTCTGAGAAAGGGCGGAGTCAACCAACCTCCTGAATGGTATCCCCATCAATCTAATGTCAGGCATCACCTTTCAGGGTCTTGCCTCAGCCTTGCGAAGTTATTCAGAATCAAGAGGGAAAAGAAAGCTCAACTGAAATGGAATAAAAAGTACTTCCTAAAACAATCCAGGGCTCTTTATTATGAGGCTCTGTAAATGAGTTTCCTACCAAACTCCATTATGGAAAAAAATAATTTAGAATAGTCCACTTTGGTTAATAGCTAATCCTCAACTGGCAATTATGGCATATAAAGAGGGCCTGATATTGGATTTTGCTGTGGCTTCAATTATTATTAAACTAACCTTCATGTCTGTCAATTCTTTCTGTATGCCTATGTTTGTGTAACTCACCGAATTATTTGTAACTTTAATTTTTGTTACCTTTAATGTGTATTTTTTGTGTGACTCTGGGCCTGTGGTTAGTTTATAGGTGAGTATAAGAGTTGTGGTGGCGCAGTGTTTGTATTATTATTATTATTATTATTATTATTATTATTATTATTATTATTATTATTATTATTATTATTTGGAAGGGACCTTGGAGGTCATCTAGTCCAACCCCCTGCTCATGCAGGAAACCCTATACCATTTCAGACAAATGGCTGTCCACTCTCTTCTTAAAAACTTCCAGTGTTGGAACATTAACAGCTTCTGGAGGCAGGTTGTTCCACTGATTAATTGTTCTAACTGTCAGGAAATTTCTCTTTAGTTCTAGATTTCTTCTCTCTTTAAATGCAGTATTGCAGATTATATATACCTTTTTTGGATGGAACCTTGTAGGGTAGGCAAGGCAGGTTGTATGACATGTGTGAGTTCTGGCACCTTTTTCTTTTACAAAAAAAGCAGTGTGTGTGTGTGTTGGGTGCTAATCCATGATATTGGAAATACAATATGTTGCTTGATTCAGCAAAAGGCTCCCCAAAGAGGCTGGGCATTACTTACTTTATCTACTAAAGAAAGAAGCAAACAGAACCTGCTTAAAATGTCCAAACAGAAAGTAGACAGTCTCTCGCAATCCACTCTACAATAAATCTTGGATGCACTCTGAAATCCAGTATTTTATTAAAGCATGTAATATGTAAGTGGTCTATTTAGATTACTTCTTAGGGGATACTTCCCTTGCTTTTCCTGTGAACGAAAAGAGCATGGCTGATGTCAGTTCAAACAGCATCTCTGTACTCTGCCTTTTCAAAAAGGCTTGGCTGAAAGTGGCTGACTGACCAGCACAGCTGCTATCAACACAAATGGTCCTCCTTACTCCAAAAATCAGTGATACACTGACCTGAGAAGCATTACCCAATTTCCCATCACCCATACAATAAACATTACAACTAAGCAGCTTTATCAAGGCACAAGCCCTTTCCCCGCAAATGGGCCTTGAATAGTAACAGTAACAGTATTACCTCACAGGCAATACTGATGTTTCTAGTTGACCATTTGGTTTGCCCAAGCTTTGGAGGGATGCAATTGCATCTGGAGCAGGCTGGTTTAATTATACTCTGGCCTCTTCAAGGATGTGTCCAGGATAAGTCTTAGATAAAAGGAGCTAGCTTAAGAGTGTTTGTGTGTGAGGAACTAGGAGAAAAGGAGTAAAAAAAAATGATGAACTAAATGATAGAACAATTTTATCAGCCATAGCTACTATTGCTACTACAAGATAACAAGGTTTACTAGGTCCTAAACAAATGGCACACTAAGCAATATTGCTGCTTGAAACTTTGCCAAGAACTCAACTTGACATTTAGAGCCATCCTGCTTAGACCAACCATAGTTTATAGCTTGAAGGTAGACTCTCTGAAATTCCAAAGTGGATAATTTAATAAAATAAATAAAAAATTCTGCCAGAGATAAGACTTGGGTCTCATATTAGTACTGGAGAACCTAAAGGGCCAGAAAGGGCTAAGTAAACCAAAGGCCAAGAACTTGACTATCTGGTCAAATGAGTAGCGTAAATCCTACTTAGGATATACTAGACAACCTGTGATCCATTAGGTCACATATCAGAGATATTTTCTTACCTAAACAGAAGAGAATAAACATGGATAGGCAAAAATTTTATGGGAGTAGGAGTAACTTTTGATTTCCTGTCAGCTTCCCCATTGAATTTCCTTGTGCAAAGCTACCAGGAAGCAGCAAAAACCCTTCCCTCCCTCCCAGAAAGTATCTCAGAACAATCCACTTACAAACTCTTTAGAAGTTTGGCTGAATTGTTTTTAAAAGAAAAATTCTCATATTAAAATCCTCCCCATATGCAAAACTTCAGAGGTTGCAGAGTTTTTGATTTAAGATTTGCTACAAACTGCATTGCTGCATTAGGTGAGAAGACCCAAAGCTCCTTCCATTTTTCTTAAGAGCTCAGCTGAAGAGAGAAACCCTTGGTTGAAAGACTAAACTAAACAGATTAGGCAGTGTTAATGGCTTCAGCCTGAATGGTAACCTAGCATAATTATCTTCCCCGTGGAACTTTTGAACAAAGAAGAGCCGCTTGTAAGATTTACTCAACCATCCTTCCCAAGTCATAAAAGGAAGTGAGATGACTTCTGTTTTCCTCCAGTGAAGTAAGGAGAAATCACTATATAATCACCATGAAGCACATTTCAGTTCCTTCTCTGATCAGAACAAGGAAGTTCCAGTGAAGAGAAGGGGAAGGTTTTATGTTCCACCTGTCACTGGCAGCGGAAACACACCAAAATTGCTTTTAGTTTCATAAAGTCTCTGTTTCCCTCTTAGCGGCTACAATTCAGCTTCATCACCTCCATTATTTTGATAGTTGCTGAAATTAACTAAGCAATAGAGAAAAAGAAGACAGCAGTACTGAAACCAGAACAGACAAAAGAGTCAAAGAAAAAATGTTGCAAGGTAGATGAATCCTATAATTAGTGGAAATTAGAGATAATACAAGCCATTGGAAGTGAAACTCTGTCTTGTGTTTAGCTTTTTGTTAACAGAGATTAGAACAGACACTTCTTGTAGAATTTTGCTTTTCTTGCTTTGATATGTTTTTTCTGAAAACTACTGTATTACTCTGTGCCTATCTGTAAGGTTACACTTATATTTGTGAATTCTGCAATGAGGGAATGTTCAAGAATGTCTTGATAGACGTTTCTGAAAATATTAAAATTCTGGCTATGGATTCTGCATAAACATCAATGCTGAATTGTCCTACAAAGGAAACTTCTCAGTTGAGTATTTTAAATTTTATTTTATTAATTTTATTAATATTGGGAAAAGTGATTTCTATGTGGATAATAGTCTTTTTTTTTAAATTGAAAAGTTTTAAAGTACAGTTTTCCTTTAAAAAGCCCCCCTTCCCCCCCCTACCTCTCCCCCTCCCCCCCTCCCTCCTCCCCCCCTACCTCCCCCCCTCCCCCCTCCCCCCGACTTCCCAGAGCTAAATACAAGGTATATATATAAAAAAAAGCAATCATAAACAACCATATACTAACAACTATAAATTCTAAAATCCATCACTCTCTAACTTATATAGGATAATACAAACCTTAGCAATATTAAATATATATAAAAAACTAAAATAGAAAAAGAAAAAAGAAAACGAAAGAAGACTTATTCGAATGCTACTTCTTAACCCTATACTTATTCTGGATAAACTCAATCCACTTTCTCCATTCCATAATGTAACGTTCTTGCGAATGATCTTTCAAATAGGCCGAAATCTTCGCCATCTCTGCCAGGTCGGAAACCTTTAAAGTCCACTCTTCTATAGTCGGCAGTTCCTCTTTCTTCCAATATTGACCTATCAAAAGTCTTGCTGCCGTAACTAAGTTCAACATCAATTTGGTGTCCACAACTGTAGCGTCTGCAATTATTCCCAACAAAAAAAATTGCGGACAAAACTTTATCCCCCGTTTAAAAATCTTCTGCATATTCCACCAGACTTTTATCCAAAAAACCTTAACCATCTTACATGTCCACCATATGTGAAAATATGTTGCATCTTCATCACCGCACCTCCAACATTTAGGCTGGTAATTCGGATACATACTTGCAAGCTTTTTAGGATCTAAATGCCATCTATAAAACATTTTGTAAAAGTTCTCTCTTAGATTTTGAGCTTGAGTAAATTTTACGTTCCTCACCCAAATCTTTTCCCACATGTCCATTGTAATAACTTCCTGAATGTTTTGGGCCCATTTTATCATACAATCCTTAACAAGCTCTGTTTCTGAATCAATCTCTATCAATGCAAGATATATCCGTTTAATATGTGCTGGTCCCTGATTTCTAATTTGCTTTATCAAATTTTCATCAGTCATTGTAAATCCATTTTTCTGGTCTTCTTTCCACCTGGCCCGTAACTGAATATATTGAAACCAAGTTTGAACAACCTTCTCTTCTCGCAAGAGGCTATATGATTTCAAACACCAAACATTCCTTTCCAAGCTTAAGATTTCCTTGTATGTAGTCACATCATGTTTGAAACCAGCATGTATATTTTCTATTGCGTGTTTTGGAATTGCCCACAATGGTATCTTGCAGCTTAACTTATGTCTATACTTCTTCCAAACTCTCAGCAATGCCTGTCTTAAAATATGCATCCTAAACACAGTATCTACCTTCTTATCATACAACAAATATGCATGCCAGCCAAACAACAAATCATGGCCCTCAAGATTTAATAACCTCGGTTGCGTCAAATTAATCCAATCACTTATTCCTACTAATGCAGCAGCTTCATAATATAATTTAAAATTAGGCAATTTAAGGCCACCTCTCTCACGAGTATCCTGCATAATCTTAAGTTTAACTCGTGGCTTTTTCCCTGCCCACACAAATTTATTGATACCACGCTGCCATTCCTCCAAGTTAGAATCTTTCTTAAGAATCGGTATCATTTGAAATAAAAATAAAAATTTGGGCAGGACATTCATTTTCACTGCTGCAATCCGTCCCAACAAAGACAATTGCAATTTTTCCCAACTCTCCAATTCTTTTCGAATTTTCCCCCATAATTTTTCATAATTATTTTTATATAACTTTGTATTAGAGGGTGATAAAATCACCCCCAAATATTTAACCCTTTTAACAATCTCAAATCCAGTTAATCCTTCTAAAAGAACCTTCTGTGAAACTGTCATATTTCTAGCCAAAATTTTGGTTTTCTGTATATTTACTTTAAATCCAGAAACCTTCCCATATTGTGTTATTATCTCCATCAGGTCCACAACAGAGTTCTCTGGCTGGGTCACTGTAACAACCAGATCATCTGCAAATGCTCTCAATCTATAGTCCTGATCTCCAACTTGTATCCCCTTAATTTTTTCCGAATTCCGAATTTTAACCAATAATATCTCTAAAGTTAACACAAATAACAAGGGCGATAACGGACACCCTTGCCTTGTGCCCTTCTCAATATTACATGCTGCTGTCAGGCTATTATTAACTATAATTCGGGCAGTTTGTTTTTGATATAATGCCCTAATTGGTTGTAAAAATTTTTCCCCAAAATCCATTTTGTCTAAAACTTTCAACAAAAATTGCCAATTCAATTGATCAAAAGCCTTTTCAGCATCTAAAAAGATTAGCGCTGCAGAGATCTGGTTGTTCCTTTCCAAAAACTCTAACACATCAACTATATGTCTCACATTATTTTTCATTTGCCTACCACTAATAAACCCCGTTTGATCCCCATGAATCACCTGTTGCAGAACCCTCATCAGTCTATTAACCAAAACCTTAGCAAATATCTTATAATCTGTATTTAAAAGCGATATCGGTCTGTAATTTTTAACTTGTGTAGCATCCTGGTCTTCCTTCGGAATCAAAGAGATAAAAGCTGTTCTCCAAGACGGTGGCACCTTTCCCCCCCTCTGGATTGTCTGGAACAATTCCTTTAACGGTTTTATCATCTCTAATTGTAAATTTTTATAATAGGCCGCAGTCAAGCCATCCGTGCCTGGTGCTTTATCCACCTTCAGTTCCTTAATTGCTGTAAAAATTTCTTCTTCTGTAATCAGTTGATTAATCCCCTCTTTTTGTACTTGCGTAAGAACCGGGATGCTAGCATTCTCCAAGTATATATCAATATCTTTTGCACTAATTTCCTCTTCGGTATATAATTTCGAATAAAAATCCACAAAAGCATCCTTAATAAGATTCTGTTGAAACACAACCCTTCCTTTATACTCAATCTTATCTATATTAGAGGCCCTTTGTTTTTTCCTCAGTCTATAAGCTAACCATCTGCCTGGTTTATTAGCGTTGCAAAAAGTATTATGCCTAGCAAACCGCAGATTGGTCGCCACTTGATCAGCCATTAATTTATCAAATTGTCCTCTTAGCAGTCTAATAGCCTCCTTAATCTTCACCTCCTCTGGGTTCAAAATCAAAGCCTTTTCTTTTTCCTTTATTTCATTCTCCAGTTCTTTCCTTCTAGTTTCCACTGCACGTCTATGTCTATTATTCATATATATCAACACCCCTCTCATATAGGCCTTGCTAGCATCCCAAACCATATCCATAGAGGTACCCTTATTCATATTAATCTCAAAAAAATCCTTCATCCGCTGTTTGCATTCTTCCACATTTCTCTGATTTCTAAACAAGTTCTCATTTACGCGCCACGAGTGCCTATCTCCTTTCTCCTTATCAATCTCCAACCAAACTGGACTGTGGTCAGAGATAGTTCTTGCACAAATCTTCACCTTTTTAGTTCTCAAAAAAAAATCATTAGTCAACAAAATAAAATCAATCCTTGAAAAAGATTGGTGTCTGTCAGAATAAAAAGTATAATCCTTCTCCTGCAAGTGTCTCTCATGCCAAATATCTCGCAATTCCAGGTCATCCTTCATTTCAAAAAAAGATTTAGGCAGTCTAGCATGACTTGGAATGCGCTTAAAAGCTCCAGCCTTATCCAACTGTACATCCAAAACACCATTCCAGTCCCCCATAAAAATAAAAGATTTATAATCCAACTGGGTAAGCTTTGTGTGAAGTAAGCTAAAAAAGTCAGCTTGTTGTTGGTTAGGTGCATATAATCCAACTAAAAGTGTCTTTTTACCTTCTAACAACAGCTCAATCATAACATATCTTCCATGCTTATCTGCTTCAATTAAGTCTGCTGTTAAGGCACTTTTAACATAAACAACCACTCCATTTTTCTTATTCTCTGCAGAAGCAACAAATTGCATACCCAGCCTCGAGTTCAATAAGTACTTTTGATCCAAAACTCTAATATGCGTTTCTTGCAGACATATAACATCTATCTTAAATTGTTTTAAATATTGAAAAACTTTCTTCCTCTTCTGTGGTGAATTTAATCCATTAACATTCCAGGTTAAAAATTTAGTTGCAATGCATATCCTCCACAAGCTCTTGGACCACAGCTTTGATAGGACTAACTTCTTTAGGCCGTGCTCCTCCCACAGCTTGGCTATAAGTACGTTGTGAAGATTCTGAGGACTTTTGCTGATCTTGTTCTTTTATTTTCTTTGCTCGTTTTAAAGCAGCACGCGTTACTCTTTGCTCTCTAGGATCATCCAAAGAAGTTGTAGCTTGATCTCCTCCAGCACCATTTTCCTCTGTTTCATCCTCTTGATGTTCTCCTTCTCCAGGTCCCTTTGCAGCTTCCAGAAGTGTTAATGGGGTTGCTTTTAAGACATTATTGTAGAAATCACGCGCTTGCTTCACAGTAATCAGCCGATACCTTTTACCTTCATGCATCACCATCAGCCCATCTGGAATCTCCCATCTGAACCTTATATCTCTTTGCTTGAGCTCATGCACGAGAAATGTATAGTCCTTCCTTCCCCTTAAAATCCTTGGAGGGATTTCTTTTAAAACCAAGACTTCTTGTTCAGCAATCACAACTTTAGCATCATAGGCAGCTTGTATAACTTGATCTCTAATTTCTCTTTTTGCAAAATAAACCACCACATCTCTAGGCAACTTTCTCTGTCTGGCAATCCATGAATTCACCCGGAACACTTTATCCATAGCTGCTCTTATTTCAGATGCTGGCTGGTTCAATACCACTTCGAGAGCCTCAGAGATCAGCTGCTTTAAATCTTCTTTAATATTCTCTTTTAAACCTCTGATTCTGACAGCAAACTGCATCTGTTAATATTGGGCAAGGCTTAACTCCCTTTCCATTTTGTCTCTTACATTCTCATTCTCCCGTGCTTTTACTTCTAATATTGCATTCCTTTGAGCCAGATCATCCATTTTTTCATCTAAATCTTCCACACATTCCGCCACTTTATGCACTGAAGACAAAATGTCTACCTTCATCACGCTGAACTTCTGTTCCATCCTCTCTTCCATTCTCTCCTCCAGTTTCTCCAATTTCTCCTCCATCTGTGCAAATTTGTCAGCAATTGATTGATTAATTGATTCCAAAAGTACCTGGGCATGTTTCTCCAAAGCATTTCGCAAATCCTTCGATGTCAGCACTTCAGGAGGGTGCAATGCCTGTAGTGATGATTGTTGCACCGGCGAGGATCCACCACTCCGAAGAGTTTTAGGGGGAGGTTTAGCCGCCATCTTTTACTCCTCAATTATGACGCACTTTCACTTAAAGTTGAAAAAGTCCAACAAGCTCGAGAGTATAATAAAATAATCCTCTTCACCTTTTCCTCTTGTACCGCTCTGCCTGCTCCTTTAAATCATAGTCCTTTCTTCAGGCAGGGATGGTTCGCAGACGCCTGGCTCTGCTCCAAGAAGTTCGGAGCAGAGACGCTGGCCAGCTGGGAGCAACCCAGGCTTCGGGGGAGTTCAATCCTTCAGCCGCCCAAGCTTGGATAATAGTCTTATATTTGGCTTATCTCTCTTTGATGAGGAAACATATACTGAGGCCTATATTATACTAGGCCCTGGCCTAGGAATATTTTCCCCAATGCACAAAGTCAAAGATAGGATTCAGACAATATAATGTGGGGTTTTTTAGTTTTGGCTTAGTGGGGTATGTGAATATAGTTTTTGTGGTTTGTAAAGTAAGGTTTATGAATTGTTTATCTGATGTTGATTAAACAAATCCTGATTTAAAGCATGCAGTATGATTCTAGTCATTGATGATATGCAAATTTCTCTCCCTCTTTATGATTGGTTTATATTTGATAGTTTTGATCACTTGCATACCAGCAAGGGAAAGACAGAGCCCAAATTCTAACATTACAACATGAAAGTCATTCCAACCATAAAACCAACTGGATTCAAGTAGCATGTTTACAGTTTCCTCCTGCATATGCATGTGTTTTTAAATTGATTATTATTTATTTATCAGAAACTGGTTTTAGGTTCTTAAAAATTGTTTCTCATCGTTCATATGGCACCAGACCAAAATAACTTTTATGAAATACGTTCGCATATATTGTTCATACCATTCTTTGTTACAGAAACAAAGAAAAAATACATATCACAATAGAAATGGAAATGTTTCAGAGAGAAAACCACTTTTTGCATAAAACCTATAAACATCAACATTACAAGGCACAAACAACATTTTTCACAGGACATTTTTTGTGCTTGTCCAGATGATCTTCCAAATTATCAGTGTAAAAAGTTCTGTATGTTTTACTCTGTCACTGTGCCTTTGTTGCTAAAAGACAACTAGAATTCATTAAAAGAGCATTTCAGGTTTTACAATTTATTCATTTTCATAAAAGCAACAATATTTTTTCCTCTATGTCCAGGATCTTAAATATTTTTTTTCATTATTTTATCTTACTTTCTTTCTGGAATGAAATGATTTGTTCAGTCGTGCAGAGGCAACTGAGGTATTCCCCCCCCCAAAAAAAGTTTTAGCTCAGCATATGAAGGTTCTTTTATACTGTTTTTTCCGTTCCACGGCTAACCGTAAAGCATCAATCAAAGTATTTTTGTTATTTTGGATGTTGTACTGGCTCAGTTTTACTAGTTTCTCAAAATCCTCCTCTGAATATGTCAAAGCATTAATATTATAAGGACCAAAGGTACTTGTCACATCAATATCACCATCATTCATCTCTTCAGGACTACGCTTCACACCTATAATTTTTTAAAATAAAAGAAAAAAAACACCCAGGTTGGTCAGATGCAGCAAATACATGCAAATTAGTCAATTTATTTTAGCACAGGTTTCCCTGATTTAAACTGCATTAGATGCATGACTTGCTACACTTTGACTGCAGATATATATGAACATGGCAAACTAACAGCAAAAAAAGAAAGATTTTCTTAAGCAAGAAAAAACGATTGATCCATTCATTCTAATAAAGAAAAACAATATTTAACTTTTTCATTTGAGAAACCACTGAAATGCATATCAGATAAATTTGCTCAAGGCTTGGAGATGGATTTAAAACTGCTGTCTTTATATTTCAACCGTGGAAGGAAAGAACTACATTGCAGATGATCAAGAGACTCGGCACTGCAAATTGGTTCTTGAGAACTGAGAAAGCAACACAGAGATAATTTACTTGTCTTCTGAAGTTGTCTTAGTCTGGCTTCTCCCAGCCACAATTATCTTCTACCTTCTTTGGACCTCTCTACTTCCTGTGCTCTATAATAGACCTTTTGCAGGGGTAGGCAACCTTGGCTCTTTTATGACTCGTGGACTTCAACTCCCAGAATTCCTGAGCCAGCTTGACTGGCTCAGGAATTCTGGGAGTTGAAGTCCACGAGTCATAAAAGAGCCAAGGTTGCCTACCCCTGACCTATTGGTTACTGTCACTGTTTTTAGCATATTCTTTACCAGACCCTCTACCACAAACATGGACAAGGCTAAGTAAAAAAATTGGACATAACTAGCAGAAAAAAATATATTGCGTCCAATTTAATTATTTAAAGCAGTGGCTATAACTAGTTGCTCTTTTTTTTATTCTATCATGTTAAACAAAGTTTAAAAAAATAGTGAGACCTTTTGAGGGTCTCTACCAGCTGCATCCAGAGCATTTTATTGGAGAGAAAGGGAAGGCACAATTTTTGTATCTCCACTTTTCACAGTTTGGATCCCTTTAATCTTGAGCTCAAATTCTTTTTCTCCTTTGTATTCCATGAGTTTCTCACATTTGGTTAAAACACAACACCAGACATAATTAAGGGGGTGGGTGGGGGTGGGAAGCAAGAAGCATTCACATACACTTACCAGGTTCTTTATAATTTCGGAAGGTATTACAAACCAGGGGGTAAAGGAGAACCAATGGAGTATTTGGACCTTCTTGTGCTCCTAGTAAATAGCATTCCTTTACATCTTTTCCATCTTGTTCCTGTGGGATAATTCTAGGAAAAGGAATCCCTTGTTTTGAGAAATAATCTGAGGCCATTTGCAGAGGCTGTATAGATTGGGGGGAGGGGGGGAGGAAACAGTCAAACAAATTTTTATAAGTACTTTATTTTTTAAAAGAAAAAGTGTTAAAACCTTACCATAGCTTTCTCACAAGGGTTCTTATGAGCTTCAGTTGGCTTAGTAGCTCAATTTCACAATCGCTAAAGGCTTATAAACGAACAAACAAGATACGAAAGACTACAAAAGATTCTGATTCTTTCTTTTTAAAGATGAAAAATGGATGCCTAAACCTCCACAAAACCCATTTTACTCCTTGATCCTGTCCCCCAAATGTGAAAAAGACCCACCAGATTGAATATTTTGTTTTGTGCACTCCAATAATGTCTCTCTGAATTAGGGGTTTTCCATTAAAATGAAGACAAAACAAGACCTTACTGATTTTGTATCTTGATCCTGGTCATTTAGTAGGCAGCTGTCAACACAGTGTGTACAATGTGATTTGGCCTTACGACTGAGGTGAATTGTGTACGTCTGCATACTGGGTAGATTGAAATGTGATTGAATTCTATACCCACTACTCAGTCTCTGTTCAAAGCCCTCTAAAATACCAGTAGGTTGGGAGCAAACCAGATCTCAGGGAGAAGCTCATTTCAGAGGGCAGACCTTGCAACATAGGTGTGGTCTTGAGGTACTGATAGATGGCACTGTTTAGTCAAAGAAATGAACAGCACATCATCTCTCAAATCAAATGAGCTGGACAGATAATACAGTATGGGAGGTAGGTGGTTCCTCATGTAACCTGGAGAACAGAATAATTGGGGGAAAAAGATGTCCTGATTTTAACATTCAGTCATCTTCTGAGCCAGTTAGCATTCTTTGAATAGCAACTTCATCGGGCCTTTTCTCCCATCCCAGAATCTTGTGTGTTGTGCAAACCAGAGGACAAAAGAGGGCACTAAAAGTCAAGAAACTTAAGAGAGCTTAAATTGTGTTGCCATAACATCAGTAACAAAGGTAAAACTTCTTATTTATTAAAGTAAAAATGGCAAATAAAGTTTTCTGTAAGTTAATTGGCCCAACTGATAGTGCAAATGTCAACAGGGTTGAAAGTTGTTTTTTTTAAAAAACCAGTTTCTCACTTTCATGTGACAAATGTCATGTGGCAGAAGAGGAAGCAGCTGCAAGATTCAGATTCTGTAAGAATAAGATTCCTGCCAAAGAGAAAACCGTTCTGACCGTCAACTTCCTCCTTGCATCACAAAACAACACGACTTATAAGCCCAAACATATTTCTCACCAGTAATTGTGAACCTGAGCTATAATTTAAATGTATGAAGACGTCCACTTTTCTCTCTGGCCTCATAAGTGGGGGATAGCTGGTGTCAAGGGCAAATGCATTATCCACCAGATACAGATGCTCTTCAGCTCCAGTTAGCTGGTTAGGAAAACTGTCAAGATCACAGTCTAAATAAAATAAATTTCTGGTTAAAAGCAGGCAATAGCATTACTCTAAGAAAAGTTTAAAAAAAACAGACACAACCATGTAACTGCAGCTCAGGAGGGACAATAATGTAACTTTTCTTCTATGCAGTGGACAACTAGGCTTTCCCCCCCCCCCCCAATATCTGTCTTTCAGTAATTTGATAAAAGACACGGTTTCATCTAGCAGTCTAGCTTCTGAAAACAAACAGCAAAATCTCCAGTACATACTAAGAGTATCACTGGAGTATAAGCTCTTCAAAAGAACCTTTAATTAAAAAGAAGCTATACCTTTCCAGTTTGCAAATCCACTCTCTAAATACTTGTTGTGCATTGGGCAGCCTCTTAGAAAATTGGGGATCAATGACACAGCAGGTCGCCACATAACAACATCTTGCAAAACGCTCGCAAGGCTTCCTGGAGGACACTGGACTCGAACAGGTAGTTTATATTTTTCTGGACGACCACTAAGCTCTTCTGCAGACAAAATAATATCAATTAAATGCATGCAAGGCTGTTTTTTGTTTTTTTTCATGGCCATACCTATAATAATCAATGGGTATGGGACACTTGAAAAATGTACATGACTGACCTTTTCTCATTTCAACTGGACTTTGTACTAGTTCACTGTTCTCTCTTATAAGGCCAAATTTTAAATAATCAAAGATAATTTACACAAGGGCTTCATTGCCCAAAAGGAGCTGTGACGCATGCATTTTACTTTTCTAAAAAGCAGAATGCCGCACAGATATAATTTAGTGTTTTTGCTTTCAGGAATGGGATCTTGATGAGCCGTGGTATTTGTGTGCATGTTAAAAAAAAAGGTTCTATCAAACAACAATAACCACAACAGAAATCTATAGGTGTGAAATTTATCTATTTATTCAATTTATTGGTCGCCTACCTTACCACAGGGTAACTTTGGGTGGCTTACAATATTAAAATATAAAACTATATAAATAAAATACTACAAAAGTATTTAAAAATACAATAGCTAAAAGATGGGGAGAGAGGGAGTAGGATGAAGAGGGAGGAGATGGGATCTGATATTAATCTATCAGCCACCCCCAACATGAAACCCATAGAAAGCAGCTGCATTTATTTATTAAATGTCTACATTGCCCATTTCATATAAGTGACTCTAAGTGACATACTGAAAGTGCCAGCTTACTGTGTGTGGCAGCTACTGATAACATTTTTTCAATTGTACTATAGCCTCAGGGACTGCAATGGGGACCTTCTGCAAATAAAACATTTGTTTTCCTACAAACCTTGTAATGTGTTTTATCAAAAGGGAGTGTAGAGAACGGCACTGTTACTACTTGAGAAAAGGAGTACAGCATCACAGAACAGGGACTTTCCAGGACCATTTCAAATAGATAACCTGATTGGTGGTTTTGAAAGCCAATCAAAAGGCCAGCAGGACTAGGTCAAACCTTGCCTTCTCTGTTTCCCACCAGAAGTCAAGGCAGTTTCAGTCCTGATACCAGAATGATAATGGATTTCTTGTAATTATTACCATTAATACTGGATATTTTGTAGCAGTAACTTAAACTATAAAGTATCTACCGGATAAAAATACAGGAAGGATATAAATATCCTTCAATCCATATTATTGAACAAAGCAGGAGAATATGTAAAAGCAACTAACCCAAATCAGTTATTCTGTCTCGGGTCCAGATCTGCCAAAAATCTTCTGAAGTGGTAACCTGGTACCAGCCGTCCATAATGTTCACAGAAAACACACTACTCCAGATTCCTGCAAGAGGACAGGAGTATTTTTGTGATATCTTAAAAACAATTGTAGGGATGCGGTGGCTCAGTGGGTTAGGACGCTGAGCTTGTCGATCAGAAGATCGGCGGTTTAGCAGGTTGAATCCCGAGTGCCGCGTAACAGAGTGAGCGCCTGTTACTCTTCCCAGCTTCTGACAACCTAGCAGTTCGAAAGCACGTAAAAATGCAAGTAGAAAAATAGGGACCACTACGATGGGAAGGTAACAGTGTTCTGTGCACCTTTGGAGTCTAGTCATGCCGGCCACATGACCACGGAGACGTCCTCGGACAAGTGCTGGCTCTTAGGCTTTGAAACGGAGATGAGCACCGGCCCCTAGAGTTGAAAACGACTAGCACGCATGTGCGGGGGAAACTTTACCTTTACCTTAAAAACAATTGTGATGAAATGATTATTTTCCTTTTCTCCTTTATTGTTTCATAATATAATTGTTGTTATATTTGATATTAGTGAATAATTTGGCCATGGTTATGTATACTGCCATTTTATTTTAAGGATTAACTCGGTTCACACTTCAGCTGTGAACTGATCTGTGTCTCAGGCAGGATTTTACTCCCTAGAATGCTGTATAGTCAATAAATGATTCCTTGAATTTGTTAGGCTGCACTTTTGCTTATCTCTGCAATTACAAAAATAAACATATGTGTTTATATACAAAACAACTCCATTCTTGTAAATCAGAACAGATCAAGTAATATAGTTTATAATCATATTTACAAGTAGTGCCTAGTTTATTTTTGTGAGATATCACTGCTTTTCCATGAGAAATGAAAACTTATTTTTAATTATAGTGTATTTTTCCTGCAACCAAGAATAGAGGATGCTGCTTATTCCAAACAACCAAACACTGAAGATATAGTGAAATGGATAAATATCATAATTATCTGAAATGTGCTAAACAATGGATGGATTCTTTTTAAGGCCTTTCATCATTGTGTATCTTAAAAGTATAACAAAATTAAGAAAATATAATGTTGATATTTGAAATATGTGCAAAATGTATTATTTACAAATTTACAATATCATGGAAGTAGCCTATTACAGTCATACCTTGGTACTCGACTGCTCTGAAACTTGTCAAATTTGATACTCGACACATTTTGATGAGAAAATTTTATCTCAATATTCATTTGTTTGGTACCCAATGCGCAAGCTAGAAATGTTGGTTGCCTCGTGACTTGCTAACCTTTCCAGCCAAAACAAAGCATCGCGTGGTAACCGTGTGGTAGCTATTGCCCTGCGCACATCCCCTTGCACTCTTATCTTAGCTTCCGTATTCATTTTGTGCATTCTTTGCGCTTTTTTCTCATCAGTACAAGTAAAGGGAAATTTTTATTTTCTTTAAGTATTTATTAATTTTTAGATTTATCATGTGACGATATATAATCCTATCTTTTTACATATTGCCTTAAAAATGTGCATTGTCTTTGGTTTGGGAACATATTACATTTATCTACCTTATTCCTTATGGGAAAAATTTGTTTGGTATTCGTCATGTTTGGTACTCATTGTGCCTTCCAGAACCAATTAACAACAAATACGGAAACACCACATTGTATTTGGTAAATTTCAGTGTGAGACTAGTGGCATTTTTATTTTAATTAGCAATTCAGTTACCTTCTAAAAAGCAGATACGTGATTCTGGGATTTTCTCCATCAAGCGTCCCATGAAGAATTTGCTACCAAAGTGTTCAGGACGAATGTAGGCACCATATTTTTGGAATCCAATTTCATATGGTGTGAATTCCAACCATTCTAAAAACAGAGAATAATATCCCATACTTGTTATTAATAGCATTTTATATTATGCTTTTAAACTGTTTATTTTTCCAATAGGCTTAAATAGCTGCCTATTGTGATATAATTCTATGACTGCTTTCAATGCATAAATTTAATAACAGTTATCTTTAACAGACAAGGGACATGGTGGCTCAGTGGGTTAGGATGCTGAGCTTGTCGGTCAGATGGTCAGCAGTTTGGTGGGTCAAATCCCAAGTGCCGCATAACAGAGTGAGCGCCTGTTACTCATCCCAGCTTCTGCCAACCTAGCAGTTCGAAAGCACATAAAAAATGCAAGTAGAAAAATAGGGACCACTACGGTGGTAAGGTAACAGTGTTCCGTGTGCCTTTGGCGTTTAGTCATGCTGGCCACATGACCACGGAGATGTCCTCAGACAAACGCTGGCTCTTCGGCTTTGAAACGAAGATAAGCACCGGCCCCTAGAGTTGGAAACGACTAGCGCACATGTGCGGGGGAACCTTTAGCGTTACCTTATCTTTAACAGATGCCATACATCAGAGAACTGGAGAGAAGCAACCCTAAATACTGATAAGGAGTAAAATAATAGATATTTCCTCCTTTTTAAGCTTTGCTAGAACATGCTGATCAGGGCTGGAAAAGTTTGCATGGGCTGGGAGGTGAGGGTCCCGAAAAAAAAGCCTGAAGGAGCTTTGTGATTTAACTCTATACCTTCCTGTTGAAACAAACTGAAGAGAGTCAAGTATTTTAGATCCTTGATATCCAAGTACGCCATAGCCATTCCTGGAATACTTGATTTAGAGAAACAATAGCACCAGTGGCTTGACCAATGCCCACTGAACTTTTTAAAGCACCTTATATAGTGGGATGTCTTCCCTTATGCTGTAAGTGGAACTTTTTTTTCTTGCAGTGGGGGACTTTTACATCATCCAAACTGCTCCAACCAACTAATCTAGACTTCTTTTTAAAAACTGTAAACCTGCTTTTAAATGTATTGACTCTTATGTGGCTATTTTATTTACGTATTTATCTTCAGTGCCTTTAAGTCAGTCTTGACAGGACCCTGCAGTTTTCATGACAAGGTTTCTTCAGAAGTGGTTTGCCATTGCCTCCTTCCTAGAGCTGCGGGAAAGTGACTGGCCTAAGGCCTAATCATTTCTGAATCAGATATTTGCAGCTTTTGGTTATCTATATTTCCAAATGTAAGTGAACGTTACAGTATAATAATTACCTCTAAACCCTCGATTACTTAGTTTCTCTTTCACATTGAGGCAAAGATATATAGGTAGAGGATTCTGTCCATCAGATAAGGCCTGCTGCTGATCCGAAAGTTTGTGTGGGTTCTCCTTGTTTGTGAAAGAAACAAGAACATGGTTATTGTAGCTGCAAGCTCACCTAGGATTTGAAACTTTATTGAGGTGCTTCTTTGAACAGAAGCCTGCCAAACATAACATAGTATGTTAGAATATTTCTATTCATTTGTTCATGCAAAAATTGGATTAAATATACTGAAATGCAGACACATTTAATTCAAAGTGAATATGATTTAAGGATATAGCAGGTTTTCTGAACTGGAAAAAAAATACTAGTATATATTTACTCTTTAAAATGTACACAGCTGTGCTTATACTATTAATATTTTCTGCTCAAACAAAACATTCATTTTTTTAGAAGCTTGTTGGGGGCAAATATGTTGACTCTGTAAATTCCTCAGAGAGGGCTGTAAAGCACTGTGATGCAGTATATGAGTCTAAGTGCTATTGCTATAATCAACAGTATAAATATAATAAATCTGTTGGTCAAACCACTGACTAATCAAATTTAACATGAATCAGGCATTTATTAAAAAAAACCCAAAAATGAAAAAAATAGTATAATACCTCATTGCGTAACAGAGCTTCAATGATCAATCCCCATAGATCTGTAAAAGATACACTGTACCCTTCTTGATAACGTTGCCACAGTTCCTTTGCATAGTACTTCAATTTTTCAGGGGCAAAACTGGCCACAAACTTATTTTTTGTCACCTGGTTTTGCAAATCCCTGAGTGGCTTTTCTAAATCATTTTGGGACCAATTGGGATCCTCATACAAGCATGACATTGTCCTGGAAAGAAACATAGGAAGGTTTAGGAGCTGAAAAGAAGCAAAACCTAAACCTAGGAATCAGATTCAGAGGGCTGGAAGGGATCTTAGAGGTCATCTGATCCACCCTCCTGTTCAGTTTCGGTCAGTTGTTTTTGTCTCAGGAACTCCTTACCCTCTTAAAAAGAGCTTTGGTTTATATGGGTGATATATGTCCTGAAATTTACAGTATGAGAAATTAAAACTGAGAAATGTTTAAATATTTATTTGATTTTGTACACCCCCTGAAAGCATCTGCAAACCTCTTTTTGAGAACCACAGTTCTACAGCCTCTTTGACCACAGGCATTTTGCTCAATTAAGCTACTTTGATTATGTCAGTTTAAAGTCTTCCAATGAAGGAGAAATAATCATTTCCCGTGGCTGCTTGTTTCTGCATGTGGCCTCGCATTTCCCCTGGTATGTAGACTGAGCTTACTTCCTTGTGACCTACCTTGAAAATGATACAGATAATGTTTTTAAGATACATATATTAAGGTATGCTCTGTTGCGAGTATGGAAAAAATATAGATATAAGTTAAATTATAAGATACCAATTTGGGCAATACCTAAACATGCAATAGAAAATATAAATGTGGGATTCAAACAGGATGAGACTACATATAAGGAAATTTTAAGTCTAGAAAGGAATGTATGGCAATTAAAGCCATATAATATTTTAAAAGAAGAAAAGATTGTACAAACTTGGTTTCAGTATGGGCAATTACAGGCAAGATGGAAAAAGGACCAGAAAGTTAGCTTTTCAATGACTGATGAAAATTTGGTAAAACAAATTAGAGATCAAGGTCAAGCACATATTAAAAGGATATATAATGCATTGATAGAAATTGACTCAGAAACGGAACTTGTTAAAGATTGTATGATAAAGTGGGCCCAGAATTTTCAAGAAGTTATAACAATGGACACTTGGGAAAAGATCTGGGTTAGAAATGTAAAATTTACACAGGCCCAAAACTTAAGATAATTTTTATAAAATGTTTTGTAGGTGGCACTTAGACCCTAAAAAATTAGCAAGTATGTATCTGAACTGCCAGCCCAAATGTTGGAGGTGTGGTTGTGAGGATGCAACATATTTTCATATATGGTGGACTTGTAAAAAGGTTAAAGCCTTTTGGATTAAAATTTGGTGGAATATGCAAAAGATATTTAAGAAAAGATAAAGTTTTCTCCGCAATTGTTTTTATTGGGTATTATTACAGATACTACTGTTATAGACACTAAGTTGATGTTGCATCTAATTATGGCGGCAAGACTTTTAGTTGTGCAATACTGGAAGAAGGAGGAATTGCCGACTATAGAAGAGTAGACTTTGAAAGTTTCCAACTTGGCGGAAATGGCAAAGATTTCGCAATATTTGAAAGATCAATAGCAACAGAGATATATTGTGGAATGGAGAAGATGGATTGAATATATTCAGAATAAATATGGGACTAAAAAGTTTCATTTAGCATTTGAATAAGTAGTGGTTTTATATGATGTATTATTAGTTATTTGTTATTTGTTAGTAATATAATTATGACTATGGAGAATTAAAGTGTGATAGAATTTATTGTTTTATTTTTATTGTTAGCATATTCTGGCTTATGTTTGTATCACTATACCCTGTATTCAGCTCTGGGAAGTCGGGGAGGGGGAGGGTAGGGTAGGGTAGGGTTGGGGAGAGGGGAGGGAGAGGAGGGAGTTCATTGTATTTAAAAATTGTAAAACTTTTCAATAAAAAAAGAAAAGAAAATGATACAGATTTGCATCTCCTGATTTTAATTATGGTATAGACCACAGATGTCAATCACAAGGCCCGTGGGCTGTGTCCGGCCTGCCAAGGGCCCAAATTTGGCCCTGGAACTGTTCCAGAAATGGCAAAGGACCAGCCCCTATTGCCCCAGCCCCAGCCCACCCGCTGGGCGCTCTTCCACGCATGCACAGGAAATGGTGAGCACTTGTGGGCTGGTGATGTGCAGCAGCAGTTGTAGGTCATTTGCCTCACCCCCTCCCACCCCTCCTGGCCTCGCCCCATCACGCCCAGCTCCACTTTGCTAGCCCAGGCACCAAAGCGCTAATGAAAACAGCAAAGTCTGTCTGCGCATCTGCCTTGCCCGCATCAGCCACGCTCTCTATGTTGCGCTACAGTTGATCTGAGCATGGAGACCATGGCTGATGGATGAGCTTGTGGCAGGCGCACACACGGACTCTGCTCTTTTCAGCAGCCCTTCTTGCCGCTGGGGTTGTCACTCACCTTCCTCTGCACTAGCACCTCCATGTCTTGCTCACCAGCCTGGTCTCACAGCCTGCAAGGGTTCCCTTTCACTGGGAATGCCCCGCCGTTGAGTGGGAAAGCCACGGCCGGCAGCGGCATGGCCATGGGCAACACTACTAATCTCTCCCCCTCCACTCGCCCCTTCCTGAGCATGGAGGAGACAAAATGGGAGATTTAAGCCATGGCTCTTCTGCCTGCCAACGTGCGATAGGCGTTCTCAGGAGCTGTCGGGGGCACCTAGCAAGTGAACAGCCGCGGCATGCGGTTTCTGGCATTGGGAGGGGGGTCGGAGGCAAAACTGCCCTTTCGGCAGGCATAGAATCTATTCTGGTGTGGAGGCAATGGAGGGGAGGGTGGACAAAAAGGGAAGCCACTGCTGCGCACAATTTGTTTTAAGCTGCCAGGGGCTCCAGGCAGAGGTTTCCCATTTTGTCCCTTCCACCTGTCGCCTTTGCTTCTGAAGGGCCTCTGTGTGGCTCTCAGCTCACCTCTCACAGAACCTGCACATGTGTTTGTGTGAATCTGTGTGTGTGTGTGCCCATGCGCAAGGGGGGGCGTCTCACCTCCTGCAGCCACACACTATGACATTGGGGAGGGAAAGAACTTCTTGCAGCCTTCCACAGGGCTGGGGGCGGGAGATGAGGGGTGCAGGGCGTGATACGATCTATGGCACACTGAGAAAAAGAAACAAGTACTCCAAACCCCCCCCCCCCAGTTTTCATTAGTTTGCAGCCTGCCATCGCAGAAGATTTATGTTGAGGGTACGGAGCTGCAATGGGTCACACACACGCATACACCACTCACTCTCTCTCTCTCTCTCTCTCTCTCTCTCTCTCTCTCTCTCTCTCTCTCTCACACACACACACACACACACACACACACACACACACAGATGTGTGTGAGTCTGGGAGAGGTGAGCTGAGCTGAGCCACACAGAGGCAATGATGGGGGAGGGGAAGCCTTTGCCCACTGCTGGCTGCCTGTTGCCACCTCTGCCCGGAGCCTCTGGCAGTTTAAAACAAAAGCAGTGAAGGAAGGAGTCAGGGAGGGAGGGAGGGAGGGAGGGAAAGAGGAAGGAAAGAGAGGCAACTTGGTTGGAGATGCCCCAGTTCAAAGGAGAAAGCAATTTTGTGTTCTGTTTTGTTACAGACAGAACTTTGTTGGAAATCCAAGTTAACATTGGTATTCTTGAATTGTGAGCTCTTAGGAAAGTATCCCCTCCTTGTGTGTTGCTCACAGCCATTTCCAGGACAAAGCAGAGTGGCGAAAAATATCTTCCTTTAGACCAAGGCAGGGTCCCTACAGGAGAGGCCTTTTAAGGATTATGTATTAATAGAAAAACAACTAACCGACCTCTGCTCATAAAAGCTAAAGCTGTTGCACATAAAAAACAGAGGAACTCTGATTAACTATCACAGCTACTGTTAAATACTGGGATCTTTGAGACATTGATGAGGCGAATATGAAAGTAACAACACATTTATTTGGTTAACACAGAAGCAGCACTAACTGCCGCTTAGCTTTTATTTATACGGACCGCTGAGAGGCGGTGGCCAATGGAATTCAAGCAGTTATTCCCGCCCAAAACACAAAGTAACAATTCTGCAGACAGGCAATCTGGAGTTTAAACGGACACAGCAGTTACCCATTTATAACTGTCTCCAACTAATTTACAACAATACATAACAGCTACCATTTTGACAGTTTTGCTGTACTGTTGTCTGTGGACGCCCCCACTAAAAGCAAGCACGGGATAAACTGAGCCTGGTTTGTTCTCAGTCTTTTAAGTGGCCATAAACTACTAACAAAAGTGGCATTTGACCACAAGGCAAGGAGGCATTGAGAAACATTTCCCCTTTTGCGTCTGAGCATCCAAGAAGGGACAGGAAAGGAGAAAGGGAAAGAGGAAAGACAAGAAAAAAAGAAGGAAAGAGAGTAAGAGAGTAAGGAAGGAAAAAGATGGAAAGAGGGGAAGGAAGAAGAAAGAAAGAATAAAGTGGGAATGAAAAAGAAGAAAAGGGAAGAAGGAAGGAAGGAAGGAAGGAAGGAAGGAAGGAAGGAAGGAAGGAAGGAAGGAAGGAAGGAAGGAAGGAAGGAAGGATTACAATGAGAGAGGGAGGATGTGAGGGAAGTACTGCCTTAGCACTTGGCCACTAGCAGCCCTGCTGCCCTTTCGCCATCCCCTTGTCTCCTCCTCCTGATTTCTCCTGGTGGTCTCCCATCCTATTGCTGAGGATGCTTTAGTTACAAAGCAGGGTTTCCTTGCATGGAGAGGCAGTGGGCCTTCCTCTGACCCACATACTTTGCCCTCCACATGGCCTGAAAGGGACAGCGAGGCTCCTCTGTTAGACAAGAGTTTGGCGCTCGGCCTGGTCTCGCCTTTCTCCATTGGACACAGTGGATCCCCCCAGCCCTGCCTGGACCACAGAGGTGCCCCCAACACAAGCGACATTGAGCTGGCCACGTCCACCCCGACCATGCCCGCCCAGCCTTCCGAGGTCAACCACAAACCTGATGTGGCTGTCAGTGAAATTGGGTTTGACACCCCTGCTATAGGCTATATTCACTGTATCAATGAATAATTGCTACTGCAACTCTCGTATACCAACCCTGTCTAAAAAACATCTCATTATAATTATTTGCAGAATAGAGAATAACAGAGTTCAAAGGGACCTTGGAGGTTTTCTAGTCCAACCCTCTGTTCAAGTAGGAGACCTGATACCCATTCTGAACAAATGGCTGTCCAGTCTCTTCTTAAAAACCTCCAGTGAAGGAGATTAATAAAACTTCCTTTTATTGTTTTAGGAACAACTCACCGGATTACATGAGGCTTACCATGTTGTGCCAGACAATCCAGTGAGATAGGACACACAGTCCAAAACACTTAATTTCTGCAATGTCAGTAGGTGAGCATACATCGCTGTAAGTGCTCTGATCCCGCCACCTGTTGTCATGATTGCCACCACTGGCACCTGTTTAATTGAACACAAGGAAGGCACAATGTTCATCAAAATAGTTAACATATAATCACTGTGAGATACTCAAACTTTTCAATCACAGCATTTTAAATAGATATTCTTATGAAACATGCTCAGGGACCTGACATGCTTAGAGAACCCTTATTCAAAAGAAGGCTGTCTAGGGACTCAGAGATGAAAACAAATCAATTACAGGTAGTCCTCAAGTTACAACCACAACTGAGTCCAAAATTTATGTTGCTAAATGAAATATTTGTTAAGTGAGTTTTGCCCCATTTTACAACCTTTCTTGCCACAATTGTTAAGAGAATCACTGCCGTTGTTAAGTTAGTAACACTGGTGTTTCAGTGAATTTGAATTCCCTGTTGTCTTTGCTCATCAGAAGTTTGCAAAAGGCCCCAGAACAATGTAACTGCCATAAATATGTCAGTTGCCAAGCATCTGAACTTTGATTGGGGGATGATGCAATGGTCGTAAGGGTGAAAAACAGTCATAAGTCATTTTTTTCAGTGCCATTGTAATTTTGAACTTTCACTAAATGAACTATTTTAAAGTAGAGGACTACCTGTAATGGGAGAAGCTGATAGAGCATCTTACTGCTATGCTAATAAGCTTATGAAATCAAGACATAGAGCAGGAATGCCAAATGTATGGCTTATGGGCATCATGCAGCTGGTCAGGATTTCTGCTGTGACCTTAGTTTCCTCAAATGATTTGGGCTCAAATATTTCACTTTTTAAAAAAATGGAGAAGGGATGTAGGGGATTACAGAATAAAACGGTGGCTGTGACTCTTGCATTCCTACCTTTGTCCTTGATGGATCAGGCCACTGTTCACATTTAAATGTTAACTCTTGACATGCTGGGCAAAACTTTGTGCTGCCCTTGAGCTAATGGACATTCCTGTTTCAGAATGTCTCAGACTATGGAATGATGCAATTCAGCCAGGAACCTGAATAAAAGTAATGGGGCTGTGTGTCTCTTAATGTTACAAGACTAATAAAGTTACCCTAATTATGAAGTTGTGTGGAATGAGAATAAGAATATTAACACAGAAATATTATCTGGCCCTTCATCCCATCAAATCCTACTTTCTGACCTTCCAGTTTGAATATGGAGCTGCCAAGTGTTGAACTTGGAGGCTATGTCAACATGCCTAAGCCTGATAGCACCTTCCTGCACTGGCAATAATAAGGGAAGGGTCTATTATAAATAGCCCAGACATGAGGAAAGAAATAAGTCAGAATGATTTAAGCAAGGACATGAAACTGCACATGACAAGTTCGGTGTATTTAGAGAAACCACAAAGCTTGAATGTTACAAGCTCATAGAAGAATTTCCATAAGTATAAAACTGAATTCTTAACCTCATCTTCCTCCAGGTCATCTTCAAGCTGGAGAATCTTTTTGAAAGCAGCAGCAGTTACTTTCTTTCGTTTTTTCAGGAAAGCCTCTTCTTCTGGACAAAGATCAAACCCTAAGCGTACATCTAGGTCTGATGTGCTGTAACACAAATATTTATCAATAAAAGAAAATATTTGTAGCTCAAGGTTGAAATGAGGGATCCTGGGTGCTCTGTGAGCTTGCTTGTTTTCTTACAAAGATTTCATTAACCAAACTAGGTAACATCATCATCAGTGTATCTGGGTAATGAAACATCTGCAAGGAAACAAGCAAGCTCACAGGGCATCAAGGACCCCACAAGTATTTATCCTGGGTCATAACCTATGTTAAAACGATGCTTACTCCATAAATAGATCCAAGTTTCACAGGCAAATATGAAACACTGCACTGCAAAAGGCTATAGCCCAGCCCAGATCTCTTCTTGTGCAAACTCCTCTGTGGCAGCGTTGTGACAATGAATCATGCTGGGATTTCATATGGAAGTAGGCAGATCTACTCTTAATGCAATAGCATTCCTCCTCAGAAATGTACACTCCCTCGCCTGATGTAATGGCACGATACTGGATTTTGGTTACAACAATTAAAACTAAGATATTTATCTAGCTAGATCATATTCATATCCTCAGAGAATGAGAACTCCAAAGCCATTCAATCCTAAATTGAATGAAAGAAAGTTAGGTTCATTAGCAAGAAGCCTTCCTTCCATCTACACACAGGAAGCAGAGCACAGCCTTGACAGAGACTTATAATTCTCAACCTTGGGAACTTATAATTCTCAACCTTGGGAACCTTTTATTGAACTGCTGTGAAAAGGTGTTAATTTAGGGTCACACTGTCAACAGTAAACATATCCTTGGAAATATGTTTTCAATCTGTCCAACAGATGAGAGCACCTAGCCAACTCAGGCAGATCTTGAAAAAGGTAAGCAAGGCCAGACCTGATAATTACTTGGATAGGAAACCACCCAGAAGAGATCAGCAGTACTGGAAAGTCAAATACGGTAAATACAGTAAGACAGAAGGCAAATTAATTCTGTATTGATGACAAGAAAACAACATGGATATGTTTATATACGGTAGTCACCCAGTTGATTCCCGGGAGAGTTTATTTTAAAAGTATCCATCAGTAGATAAGTTTATAGAAAGCAAGAAAAGCATCTTACCAGTTCTGGGTTGTGAAGTGTAAATTAAATTCTTTATCCTGAAAATTAAGAATGCACAGTACTAATTACTATCAATACTATCTTTATTGAAATCATCCCTACATCTCTTACAAAGATGAGAAAAAAAGAATATGTGTTGTAGAGGAGGGTTGAATGTGTTGGTACCAATGTTAAAATTAAAGACAGGGTATCGAAACTGCAGATGTTTGGGCACCTGTCAGCACTTCCTAATAATTGAAATCACAACAGCATGGAGATATTAGTTGCACCTGGGATCTTAAGAATCTCACAGATTTATGTGAAATGCCCTGGAGGATTGTCAGTGAGGATAAATGAGGGCAGCTTTTTCTTCCTGTTTTAGATGGACATTATTCTAAAGAAACTTCAGAACTCCTCAGAATTCACTGTTCACATATAATTCTGGCAAAGCCACTTTTTTTCCCCATCCATGGTTTCTTGAATAAGTCATAGTAGCCTGATTCATAGGTTACCTGAGGTCTTAATGGCTGGCAAAGCCAAAACCTAACCAAATACATTTGTGGCTTAATATTAAGTTAACCTTATCCCTGTAGTGCAGGCATGTCAAACTGCCGGCCCGTGGGCTGGATGCGTCATGCCGAAACTGCACCCACCCCATTGCCGGCAATGGGGGAAAAGTCACAATACATTGTGTGACATCACGTGATGTTGCAACTTTGACATGCCTGCTGTAGTGCATGATATATAAACAGTGCTACCTTGCCCTTAGAATTGACATGCCACAGCTGTTTTGTGATATTATCATATACTTTTTCCCCAATAGGGAAAAGAATATACTCAGAGGATGGGTGTGACATTTCAACCCCTGGGAAAGGTACCTAAATGTTGCCCACACTGAAGAGACTCTAAGGGGCATTGTCTACTTTTACTGAAAAGCTATTACAAAGAATTACCGGTAAGCTGTATTCAGTTTTAAGAACCACATGCGATTAAATGTACATTTAAAAACAAAAGTGGACATGATTCAACTTCCCTGGCTACAACACTACTATTAGTATTATCTTATGTTACAGAAAGAAAAAACAAAAACTTAAAATACATTCTATGACAGGACAGAGTATATAACAAACTGTAGATATAACATCTGTAAATTTTTTGGTAAACTGTCTTTCAGTTTTCAGCATTATATTTACATATCTTTCAGTTGTGTCCTGATATAGGTGCTAATAAGAAGTCCTTACTTTATCAACTAATCAAACAATAGTCATCTCAGCGATCCTCCTTATCTCTAACCAATCGTACAAATTTTGCCAAATTTCATAATACTCTGTTTCAGTTTTATTTTTAATCTCTAGGGTTAAGCTGTCCATTTTGGCGCAGCATAAAATTTTATCTATTATTTCTTCATCAGTGGGGATATCCTTTCTTTTCCATTTTTGGGCATCTGCCAATCTTGCTGCGGTTAAAATATGCAATAATAAATAGAAAGATGCTTTGCTGAGTTTATCATTAATAATCCCTAATAAGAAAGTTTCCGGTTTTAAATCAATTTTTTGTAGTAATATTTCTTCCAACCAATTTTTTATCCGCTGCCAAAAATTTGGCGCTTTTGAACATTCCCACCACATGTGATAGTAAGTCCCTGGAAGTCTTCTGCATTTCCAGCACGTCAGTGAGATTTTTTTTATCTATTTTTGCTAACCTTGTAGGGGGAAGGTGCCAATCTATAAAACATCTTGTACAGATTCTCTTTGTAGGAGGTGGCTAGCGTTAACCTCCTGTTTCTATCCCATAGTGATTGCCAATTATCTAGGTCAATACTGTAACCAAAAATTTTACTCCAGGTTAACATTGTTTCTTTTACCTGTTCTTCTAACAAATCCTGTTCTAATAGATATTGATATATCTTTTTTATCATTTGGTCTTCTGTTCCTAGAAGGATTTTATCTAATTGTGTATGCTCTAATTTTATCCCTGGTTCTTTTTTGCCTTTTCTATATCGTGACTGTATTTGTAAGTATGCCCACCATTCCAACTCTATACCGTCTTCTAATAGTCTTTTTCTTGTTTTCAGGTCTCCATTTTCGTCTAAGAGATCCTTATATGTGATCACTCTTCCTAAATTTATGAATTTGGGGTGCATGAATATCTCTAATATGGATAGCCAATTGGGGATTTCTATATAATTATTTTTTTAAATTTTTATCCACACGTCTAATAGTGCCCGTCTAATATGATGATTTTGGAAGTACTGATGAACCTTATATTTTCCGTCCCACATTATAGCATGCCACCCAATTTGCATGTCATGACCTTCTAATGCTAGTAGTCTTCTGTTCCTTAAGTGTATCCAATCCTTTATCCATACCGCTATTGCTGCTTGATAATATTTTTCCCAATTCGGGAGGCTGAGCCCTCCTCTTTCCTTTGCATCCTGTAATAATTTTAATTTAATTCTCGGTTTTCTACCTTGCCAGATAAATTTGGATGTAATTCTATTTAAATTTTCAAAAAAAATCCTTACCTAATTTAATTTGTACACATTGGAATAAAAAAGAGTGATTTGGGAAGTATATTCATCTTGATTGTCACTATTCTCCCCATAAATGAGAGCTGCAAGTTTTTCCACCTGTCTATGTCTGCTGTAATTTGGTCTATTAATTTGTCATAATTTTCTCTTTTGAGTGTAATACAGGTTATCTTTTCAGATTATTCTTGTGAGTGCTTCTAAAGAAAAAATAAATAATAGAATAAATAATTACTTCCTCACTCTTATAATCTAATTCTCTGACTATAATTGCATTAAAATCACCAATTATACAAATGTTCTCATATTCCATATCAGCAATAACCTTATGCAGTTTCTTATAGAATTCTTTGTTTTTCATTGGGGGCATAAATTCCTACCAGGGTGACCTTTTTTTTATTCATGGAAATTTCAATAATCAGTATTCTACCTTCCTCATCTCGATAGATTTGTCTTGCAGGGATTCTTTCTTTAACATATATCACAATTCCTCCTTTCTTCTGTTGTGAAAGCGATACAAATTTGATTCCTAACTTAGAGTAGTTTAGTAGATCCTGATCTTGAGTCTTTATATGTGTTTCTTGTAGAATTGTTATAGCTAAGTTTTTCTTACTGAGCTTATTCAAAATTATATTTCTCTTAGCCGGGGAGTTTAGTCCATTTACATTTAATGATAATACTGTTAATATTTCTACATTACTGCCTCTGTTTTGATCTTGTTGCCCTTGTCGGTCTATCTTACTTGAATTCTTTGTGTCTACTTTCATCATCGTTGTCATAGTTCATTCTCATTTTTTCTCTTCTCTCCGTTTCCCTTTCTTTGCCTTGTGATTCTTGTGTCTTTCTATTATATCTCTCTGTATTGTTCTCTTCTCTTAACTCTCTTTCTTCTAGTTCATCTTCATTCCCTAGATGCTGCTGGAAAAACTCTTCTGCTTTATCAATCGAATCTAACCTATATCTTTTTTCTTGCCAAGTCACCAGAATCCCTTCCGGCATCAGCCACCTAAAATTGATGTTTTGTCTTATTAATTTTGATGTAATATGTTGGTAGGGCCTTCTCAGGTCTCTTACCCTCCTAGGGACTTGTTTGAGGACAGTTAGTTGTTTACCTCTATATTCTATTGGGTCGTCCCTTATTCCGTGCAAAATCTCATCCCTAATTGATTTCTTCACAAATCTGATATGTACCTCCTTGGGTAAGTTATTTCTTCTCACATAATTTGTGTGGATTCTGTATATTTCATCAATCTCATTTGCCATCTGTTCTTTCCCTGTCCCTAGGGCCCTTGCTAGCAAGTCCGTCATCATTTCTGGGAGGTCCTCCCCCTTCTCTTCTTTCACATTTTGGAAACATAGATAATGGTCTGCTTTCTCATTTTCAAGCAGGATGATGGTTTTTTCTAACTCTTTGTTTGTTTGCAAGAGTTTTTCATTCATCTCATCTACACTTCTTTCCTCCTTATTCATTCTTTCCTCCATTTCTAATAATTTCTGTTCATTTTTCAATATTTGTTGTTGGAAGCATTCAAATTTTCCGTCCATTGCTCCCATCTCCTCTTTAAGTTCTCCAGTATCATTCCTTATTTCACCTATTTCTTTTTTAAGTCCTCATGATTTCTCAGCATAACCTCTTGCATGGATTGTAGTATTGCTTGTAGGTCTTTAAGTGAGCCTGCTCTCTCCCGTGGCATCAACTCTTCTATGGATCTTTGCCCTGCTGGGCTTAATTCCGCCAATGAGGCTTGGGTCATCTGCCTTCTTCCAGTTCCAACTCTTGTTAGATTTGGGATGCTTGTCATCTTTCTAAATGACATCAACCAACCCTCCCACTTATACACGATCTTTGTCTTTCCCTCCACCACACCTGGAGAATTTATTATTCTTCCAAGATTATAATCACTAGTGCCTTATATCTTAACAATGCTATATTTTGTTGCTAACACAATATGAAACCTATTACACCTATTACACTAACACTTCTAAAACACAATAATCAATATTAATCAATTTCAAGTGTTTATATTCCATACAGTCCTAATTTTTCTATATAAAAACATATACCAATAATATAACCATTAAATTACTTCAATATTGTAACCAATATTCAGTTATTTAGCAATAAAGACCAGGTTTTACAGTCAATTCAATTATAAATATTATTATATTCAACAAGGAGACAAGTAAATAAATTTTCTCACCCTCCTTGAGCATTCAACTTTTTGTTCCTAGTTAGCCTCCTCCAATTCAATCATACAATAGGTTATGTTCAGTTAATTCTTATTGGTCTAAACTCTCAAATCAATTACAATTTATCCCTTTTGTTTTAGAAACTTTTTGAAGCAATTAATTCACTTCTTAAGTTATGAGTATCACTCTTCCCTCATTTAATGCTAATTGGTCGTCAGTTCTTATTCAAGATGTCCGCTCTCTCAGCTCAGTCCACACTGTCACTCTTCAAGTTTATTTTGTTTTTTGTTAAACTTCTTCTTGGCTTTACTGCAAGAGCCCAAAAAAGAAACCACCCTTGGTTACCAGTCCTTACAGCCTGTGAGTCTGTTACTTTAAGGTCAGATCTCTTTTTCCCCCGTCTCCTGTTCACCGCTATCTGACAGGGGAGGTTGTTGGGATATGGTGTTAGCCTACAATGTTGGGTTGAAAATATTTTACCCATGATGTTATGTCTTTAAGATGTTAATTGGCCGATGGGTGTGTAAGTGTTCTCATGGCCATAAAAGGGAGCTAGTAACGTAGCTTCTTTCTCTCTCTGAATTCACTGCTCTCTACTATTACTGTTTTTGCTCTGTTACTGTGATAAACCTGAACTGTGTATTGACCTCTGGACCGGTAAGAAGACTTTGTATTTTGGATTACTTCTTGGACTGTTACTATTGTGTATGACCTAGACTGTTTATTTTTGACCGTGCATTTTTGTTCTTACACCACCTCAAAAGTAAACTACTTTTTGCTTTTACAACTCAGTGTACTCTTGTGTTTACTGTGTGACTCTTACTGCTCTCAGTACCCTTCCTTGTCTGTGCAACTCTTTGGTAGCACAAGGAGACCTCTGCACAACAAATTCCTTAACAGAGGTGATTTCCCCTTTTGCTCTGGGGCTTCTCCTCTTTTCTTCTCTTCTTTGAAATTCTCCGGAATGATTTCACAATCCAGAACACTTACAAGAGTTCTCTGAATGTTTCCTCTGCCAGGTTAGTTGAATCACTGTCCCACTGACTCATCGCTAATTCTGACAGCTGTCATTTCTTCATGGCCGCCATAATGGGCCGTCTCCTTCACCCAGCTCTCTCCTAGGGTTTCCTGCTTTCTGCAGCTCGGACCGCTCTCCTGAACTGCTCAGCTGGGCGCCTCCACTTCTGATCTCCCTCCGAGAGATCTGGGGCTTTTAAAAAACCCACCAGGAACAGAGAAAAGGCTGTGAGATCGGCACGCTCATTCGGAGCGGCGTCTCAACACAGCCATTCTGCTTGAAAGCTGGCTCTGCCTCTCTGACAGTGTTGTTTTCATGGGATTGAACTTTCAACTGGAGTACAAAACTGCACCCCCATCATAGCTTTTCTTAAATGTGAAAAATTAAAGCACTGAAGACTGCACATACTTTGGCACTAGCAATTAGCATCAGTATCAATATCAGTATTAGTATTAGTTGGAAGGGAGCTTGGAAGTCTTCTAGTCCAACCCCCTGCTCAAATATACCTCATATTTGTGGCACATTTTGTTTTGGGAAGTATAGCTCCTGTTGGTATCAGTTAACAAGCATCCTGCATTCAGCCTGCTTTTTTCCATTTTAGTGACTAGAACCAGGGACTGATTAATGTCAAATGATGTCCTAAGCACAGCCCAACAATAGTACCCCTTGGGCTCTTCTAACTAACAAGATATTAAGATTCATTATGCGCTGAAAACTAAAATCAAGCAATATATTATGTCAGATCCACTATTTCATTTTCCCAGTAGTGAATTATTTTTTAAGAAAAGGCTATAGAGAGAGGCTATAGGGGACGCGGTGGCTCAGTGGGTTAGGATGCTGAGCTTGTCGTTCAGAACGTCAGCAGTTTGGCGGGTCGAATCCTGAGTGCTGCGTAACAGAGTGAGTGCCTGTTACTCGTCCCAGTTTCTGCCAACCTAGCAGTTCGAAAGCACGTAGAAATGCAAGTAGAAAAATAGGGACCACTACGGTGGGAAGGTAACAGTGTTCCATGTGCCTTTGGCATCTAGTCATGCCGGCCACATGACCATAGAGACATCCTTGGACAAGTGCTGGCTCTTTGGCTTTGAAATGGAGATGAGCACCGGCCCCTAGAGTCGGAAACGACTAGCACGCATGTGCGGGGGAACCTTTACCTTTACCTTTATAGAGAGAGTAACTGGTATCTAGATGGGAGGGGTATCCTTGTTGTAGTGCACAATAGCCAAAATATTTCAAGTTTGAAATGAAACATAGCAGGTGAACCAGACAGCACTATTTATGTTGGCACAAATCAGAAAATACTACTTTGAACATGCTGCAGGGAGAGATAGGTGGAGATTGCCTTCCTTATAGGCTACGGGTGACTAAAAAATGATAACAGCTGTTTCTTCAATGAGAGATAGCCAACTCTGGATAAACTTGTCTTGCAGATCAGTCATAAGCCATGGGTTATTTATTCACAATTTAAAATATAGTTGGTTGGTTTCATACAACTCAAGGCTATAGTCAAACAATATATTAGGCTGTGAATTCACAGCATGGCATCCAGGATGACAACGTGTCTGCTGATTTGTTATTTGGCATCCCTCCAGTTTCCTGTTTTATCTACTTTTAATTTTGAGTTTCTTTACATACATACTAATTATGTCATTCCCTTTCAGGGAAAGCAACAAGTAAGGAGTAGGAAATACAAAGCCAAAGGAATTAAAGGCATGAGATGTGAAAATGTTAAGGAAATATAGTTAATTCTAATCAGTGTTTTTTTTTTGTAAAAGAAAAAGGTGACAGAACTCACACATGTCATACAACCCGCCTTGCCTACCCTACAAGGTTCCATCCAAAAAAGGTGCCGGAACTCCATTCTGAGTGTTCTATGAGAAAAAAGCCCTGATTCTAATCCTTAAAATGTTGGTTTACAAAGCTGCTTTTTATCTGTGAAATGATGACTGCATAATGCCATGGAAGAGAGGGAAAATGTGCCTATGCACTGCATTCAATCAAACATTATGGGCATGATGTTTAATGGTTTTTTAATTTTTGTATTCGATTTTTATTATGTATTGCCCTGTTCACCGCCCTGAGTCCTTCGGGAGAAGGGCGGTATAGAAATTAAATTATTAAATTATTAAATTAAATTAAACATGTTGAATGCAGTGCATCAGCACATTTTAAGAAGTAGGAAAAAAATGCTTGGTGAAATGATGAAGTAGGCTAGGCCAGGAAAATGCACACTACTGTATGTCTACTTGATTGTTGTAGGATATAATAACAAAATCTTGTAACTCTGATAGAGTTTCCCTCTGCCCTTTCAGATTCCAAACAGAATCAAGGGAGGTTAACTTACATTTCTCTCTCAAAGTCCTCCTTCTGGACATTCACTTAACATTCCTAACATTGAAAGGGAATTCAAAGCACTCTGCTGGAGAGATAGAAGGTTTACAGATGGTACTGTTGACCCTTCTGAAATTGATTTATTCTAATTTGGAAGCTGCCTGACTCCATGGAGACTCTAGGAGGCATCCAAATTAAAGCAACAACATATATAAAAGAGAAGACAGGCAACCAAAAGAGCAACACTAAGTACAAAAGTCTCCACAAGCCCCTATCCACAGGCCTTTGAGAATAACCAGATTTTAAATAATTTTTGGAATGTTTTAAGAGAGGAAGCTATATGAATCTCTGCGGGAATATCTTTCCATTAGGGGAGGGGGTAGAAATCATCCCCAGCTCCTAAGGGCCATCTGGACCATGAGTTTGCAGCCATTTAATGTCCAGCACAATGTGGACACATAAAAAAGCTCTGACACAAAGTGGCAATAATTCTGTATGATCATTTATTGTCAGTTGCAGTGTTGTACTATACAACTTCACCACTTTGAAGCACTTCCTTGTCTACTGCTTCCACAAACGTAGGTTTCTTAATAACTGTATGGCTCATTTAAACTGTTGCACCAAAGTCTCACATATGACAACAATATTTTCTTCAAATTCAATCACTCATCAATTAACACAATGTTGGAACAATTTTTCTGCTAAGCCTTGCCTCATTAATTCATCTGTTAGCTCATCAGGAAGTCCTCAAAAGAAAGTCCTCTTCTATCAGAGCCAGATCATTTCATCCAACAGGTCTGGCATATTACTGAAAATCCATTTCATCTAGTGAATCTCTTGATTTGTGGCTCTTCTCCTAGCTAAATTGTCAAACATAGCTCTAATTTTTGCTAGTAATTATCTTGTAACAGTGATTGCCCTCAGTGAGAGGTATGGGTCACTTGGTTACTCTTTCTCTTAGCAATTTCAGAACAAAAGTCACTCTGGAGCAATCTGTAGGGAATTCTACTGGCTGATTCAAGGTGCTGGTGATGACCTATAAAGCCCTAAATGGCATGGGTCCGGGTTATTTACGAGAGCACCTTTTGCCGGCGTTAACTTCCCATCGCCCTGTGCGCTCCCACAGAGAGGGCCTCCTCAGGGTGCCGTCGGTCAGGGAATGTCGACCGGCGGCCCCCAGGGGGAGAGCATTCTCTGTGGGCGCGCCTGCCCTCTGGAATCAGCTCCCTGTTGAGCTCCGGATGGCTCCCGACCTTCGCTCGTTTCGCCGCGACCTGAAGACTTGGCTATTTGAACTTGCCGGCCTGGACTGAGGGACTGGTATTTTAGATTTTAAATTTTAAAAATTTTAAATTTTAGTATGTGTTTATTGTTTAGGGCTATTTGATTTAATCTCATTTTAATTTTTATACATTATGTGTTGTTTATAGTGTTTTAATTGCCCTGTACACCGCCCCGAGTCCTTTCGGAGAGGGGCGGTATATAAATCCAATAAAATAAAATAAAATAAAATAAACAACCCAGGCTCCTTCAAATTTCTCTGTCAAACTCCATGACAGCAAAGAAATATTGGTTGGGTCATAGATTGTTGAATCATTTCTGGCCTAGGCAAGCTTTGTCCCAAATATGTTACTTATATTATGGCATCGGGCAAGTATATCCGCTTGCTTTTGATATTGTAACAATGCTTCAGCAAGATGTTTTTAGCTGGGCTATAGATCAGATACCATCCTCACAATCAAAAGCTAGGTTGGATGCCTCTCTTAATCGAGAGAAGCATTTAAATTTGTGTCAGCCCTTTGACACAGATAAGGAAATAGATACCATAACTAGTCTCTAGAGGAATACTTTAAAAATGAAACAGTGTCTGCCACCCACATCTGTATGTTTTGTTAACATATGCAGGCTTTGTGATTGGCCACATCCACTCTAGCATTATGTGAAAATACCATAAACTGCTCTCAAAATTCCAAATATGTCCTTCCAAAGTTGATTCCTGTATTAATACAACGTTACTCCTAATTGCACTACATCAACCAGGCTAGTACCTTATTTCTACATTTTTAGTGGTTTTTATTGGGTAGCGGGCTGTTAGGGTGGGAATGTTTGACTTAATTTTTTCCCATAGAAGAGTATTTTGAATCCCTGATGAAACCCGATTTATATTTATTGTGATATTATTCAGTAAGAGCTGTGTCATGCTATTTTGATTCAAAGGAAAATAACTGCAGGGGTAAACATAAGCTGGGTATAATGATACCAAACTATGAAAAGCATGGAAATTACAGGAAGTTAATTCAAAGTAACTTGAGGTTTGCTAACTTTAATATACCAGCAAGTGATTCAGTTGCATATTATTTTATTTGCCCCCTGGGAAATTTAATTGAAGGACCCTAAAACAAAAATCTGAAAATTAGACATGTACTCACCTCTTTGATTATTTCCTGATTTAGGGGAAATGAATGTATAGGCAAGGTCAACTTTCTGGTTTTGGCAGCACCAATTCCACATAACATGCAAGAGAACTGGAAATAAAGACACTTTTTAAAAAACAACAACACTTTTTTTAAAAATACCTTTCCCACCAAAATGACTACACAAAATTATTCAGATTACTGCCATGCTCAGCTATGACTTACAAAAGAGAGAAATGATCTCTTTCCTGGAAGAAGAATGTCCAGTTTTGCTGGATTATACTTGGCATAGTGGAAAAAGGAAGGTTCAGTGTACTGTAGCTTGTTGGCAGAAGTTAGTGAAATGTTTTGAGTTTCTTCAAAGGACCCTTTTAATGTACATTTAACATCTTGTTCTAAAAAGAGAGTGCAAAGTAAAAAAATAATATTAGTATACAAATGAATATCAATGCCGTCTATAGACATGCATTACAATTCATAGAGTTTTACTTTTTCAAAAAAAAAATTAACTGCTTTGAACATTGCTGGAAAACATGGTCTGGATATGTATACAGTAAATAATGGAAAATAAAGGTAAAGGTTCCCCCGCACATGCGTGCTAGTCATTTCCGACTCGGGGCCGGTGCACATCTCTGTTTCAAAGCCAAAGAGCCAGCGCTTGTCCAAGGACGTCTCTGTGGTCATGTGGCCAGCATGAATAGATGCCAAAGGCGCATGGAACGCTGTTACCTTCCCACCGTAGTGGTCCCTATTTTTCTACTTGCATTTTTACGTGCTTTTGAACTGCTAGGTTGGCAGAAGCTGGGACGAATAACAGGCGCTCACTCTGTTACACGGCACTCGGGATTCGACCTGCCAAACTGCCGACCTTCTGATTGACAAGCTCAGCGTACTCACCCACTGAGCCACCACGTCCCTTTTTAATAGAGAATACAGTGATATAAATATTTATGTGCACCTTATTTGGATCAGTGTGGCTTACCCCCAGAGAGAGGTCCGTAGAAAAGAACCTTATTTCTCAACTAAATAAACCTAGAATGCCTTGAAATTCCCTCATGGGCATGTTTCTTTCCGAAATATGATTGGCTTTATCTGATCTTGAACAATGTACATTCTAGTCATGCAAATTTTTATTCCTGGGTATTTTATTATTTTGACTCAGTTCCACTTTAACAGAATAACAGAGTTGGAAGGGATCTTGAGGTCTCCTAGTCCAACCCTCTGCTCAAGAAGGAAACCCTATACCATTTTAGACAAACGGTTCTCCAACCTCTTCTTAAAAACCTCTAGTGTTGGAGCACCCACAACTTCTGGAGGCAAGTCATTCCACTGATTAATTCTAACTTTCAGGAAATTTCTCCTTAGTTCTAGCTTGGTTTGCTCCTTGATTAGTTTCCATCCATCACTTCTTGTCCTCCCTTTAGGTGCTTTGGAGAATAAGTTGATCTTGTCTTCTTTGTGGCAGCCTCTTAAATATTAGAACACTGCTATCATGCCACCCCTAGTCCTTCTTTTCATTAAACCAAACATACCCAATTTTGAGACACTACAATAAAAGTAAAATTATCAACATTTCTAAAAATGAATTTAAAAGAAAAATAATTTCCTTGGCCTGATATGACGCTGAACTTGATCTGACCTGGCCCACTTTTTCAATCTGGGCATTTCACATATTCAGAATACGAAGCTTTGAATCCAGCAGTGGTATAATCTGGGTCAACAAATGCCTGAATAGAAATTCCAGCAATTATACATATAGCCTTTGGAACGTGATAAGTGAACGTTTAATCATTTGTTTATGAAGATTGTAATTCAATATAGCCTCACGTTTAGAATGCTTTTTCTTTTTCTTCCGCTTCTTCCTGTCTATCTGAAACTCCAAGCGGCAGAATTCACGACACTGCAACGAAAGGAATGTCCTCTGAGAAAGTTGTCCAAGCAGCAAACCTCATTTCCTAGAGCAAATACTGTAAATTTTGTTCTGATATAATGCTTTGATCAACTGAATGATACTATGCAAATTTGGACAGTCATATCATTAAGTTTATAAATTAATTAGCAAGCAATTATGACACAGATAAACTGAAGAGGAAATATTTTAAAAATAGAGATTGCTGGTAGATGGTCTGCTTTTTAAAGGCATGCTATTAAGTGATCAACATCATCCTCAAAACCTCCCTTTTAACATTATCTGCTCTCATAGGCAGAACTGCAGTTTCCTATTCCCATATTTACATAGATGAGCAGTCTGATTAGATGGAATCAGTAATTTGTTAGTAAAGGTAAAGGTTCCCCCAGTGCTCATCTCCGTTTCAAAGCCGAAGAGCCAGCGCTTGTCCGAGGACATCTCTGTGGTCATGTGGCCGGCATGACTAGACGCCAAAGGCACACGGAGCGCTGTTACCTTCCCACCGTAGTGGTCCCTATTTTTCTACTTGCATTTTTATGTGCTTTCGAACTAGTAGGTTGGCAGAAGCTGGGACGGGTAACAGGCGCTCACTCTGTTACGTGGCACTCGGGATTCGACCCGCCAAACTGCCGACCTTCTGATCGACAAGCTCAGCATCCTAACCCACTGAGCCACCGCGTCCCTTTTTTATATAAATAGTTCTAGCTTTTCTTTCGTCCCTTTTAATTTGTTAGTAGATTATACTAAATAACACAGGTAACACATATAAACACTGAAGGACAAGTTCTGAAATTAGCGTCGCTAAGAATAAATTGGTTTGCCATAGGAATGCCAGTTGAATATTTTTCAAAGGGCAGATTTTGAAAGGCTAGTCCAAAAAAACACACACAGGATGTTCACACTTGGACAACCATTAACAATCGGTGGGCAAAACTCTGGAGTGACTTATGCCAGCAGAGGCTGGGTTAAACCGCATGTGGCTATCAGAAAGCTATGGTTCTAGTTCCACTTAATATTTATTCAGCAAATACAACTACAGTCCTAGTCTTAATGAAATGACAATTACCTATGTAGAAGTGAAAGCTAGCCAAACTCCCATGGCTGTAAAAGAGAAGGCAGGGGGTCCAGAAGATGAAGCAATACAGTTGCTGCTTTGAGGAAGTGCTTTGCTCCATCTTTCATTAAATCTAAGCACTGATTCAGATATCTCCATAGTCCCAATATTTAACAGACTGAGTAGCCTCTTCTGTTTTAGTCTGTATCCCATGTGAACAGGCAATTTCAACCATTTGTTTATTAATATATAAAGCAATGTGGGCATTTTTGACAAAGGATTGAATCAATTCGAATTCTCATGTAGGCATTCTGATTTTAACCATTGTCACTGAATGCCCTCAGAAACTCCACAAATTACACTTTTAGTGCAGCAGAAAAGGGAAATAATCACATCAATTACTGTGATTTGATTTCTTGTAATTAAATTTCATCAAGTTTCATTTTTATCCTGAACTTCATTCACTTCCTTTCTAGATTCTACATCCTTCTAGGAAAGCAGACAAGGCATGCTTTTCAATAACAACAGGGAGTCTTGGTCAACAAAAGATTGCACAATCCTGCTCTAGGTGAAGCAGGTTTACATTTTTCTAATTTGAAAACAAAGGATTAAAGAAAAAATACATAAATAAAAATTACCACCACTGCTCCATTTGTAGCTATTGTTTCAGGTGGACCCTCTCTAAAAACAGAAAGAAAACAATGATTCAACATGAGCTATAGCTTAGTAGTTACAGCTAGATTAGCCTATATAGTTCAAGGAAAATGGTATTTCTTAATGTCAATGCCTTCACAATTCACAGTAATACCATTCCAGTATGCCAAGCAGCTGTAAGCCAGAACCAGTTAAATTAGTTCCTCTATGATGGAGGAAATTCTGACTCCTACTGATTAAAATATTCTAGCAGATTCAACTCAAGGGGAAAAACAAGTATCATTCAAAGCCTGTCCTGTAAAGATCTGGTATTGAAATCCTGCCTTGGTGTTAGAGTTTGGATAGATGGAAACCATCAAAATTTACTCTCAGCAAAATAATGAGTGTGGGTTTTGATGTCAACTGACTCTTGACTCCATCTTTAATTCTAAATAGGTTGCACTCCTCTGGATGGGCATGGTTCATGGTTTGAGAATCCCCTTTGACAAGAACAACAGGTGGAGGTGTGGTCAAGAAGTTTAACATAATTATATCTGATGCACCAGATGCTAGAGGGAAAAAATGCTGACAGTTCTTGCTTTTTTCATTTTCCATCTGAATTACTGTAATCCTCTATATCTGAGATTGCCATTGAAAGCTATTCTGAGGCTGCAGCTGGTCTAGGGTGTGACAGCCTGGGTATTTATGAGTGTGCTAAGGTTTGTCCGTGTGCATATTTTTTAGCAGGAACCTCTGCTAGTTAGCTTCCAAGTGCTATTCGAGGTGCTAGTTGCCTCCTTCAAAATCTTGCATAGGTTAGGTCAGATAACTCTGACACCATCTGCTCTGTGTGGAATCTACCTATTCAATGAATGTAGGGCAAGAAGGCTTGCTAAGTATTTTTCTGTCAAGGGAATGCTATCTTCAGGGATCTTATGCTCACGGCTTCTTGGTGATGGCCCCTTTATTGATCCAAGATACAAGGAATGGTAGTCCCCTACTAAATTTTAGAATACTCTTGAGTGTTTATGGAGATTCTCAGTAATTCAGGTCATGGTTGTCCCAAAGGTGATTTTGCTTCTTTAGCTCTCTGGATAGTGGGGAATGGAAGGATTTATACTCCTTGCAGACAGCTGGTAACTTGCATTCTGTTAGAGAGTTGTTAAGCTGTCTGCAAGGAATATAAATTCTACCATTCTCCATCATCCAGTCAGAGCTGAAGAAGCTTCTTGGATGAAAAACAAAAAGTCTTTAAAGAAAAACAAGAAAGTCCAGTTGCTTCTTGAAAAAGCATCTTTGGGAATATTATTGAGTATTTGACTCTTCCAGAGGAATTAGTGAGACGGAACATTAAATATTTTAGGACATGATCATCTTGTGATCCAATCAGATCATGCTGTTTCTTGATTGCTGCTCTTTAAGGTTTGTATGGCTTCAGCCTTTATATTGGAGTAGATTGTAAGCAATTGGATGATAGTTGAAAGCAAGCAACCCAGCAAACTTTAATAAGGTTGTTTTTTGATTTCCTTCCCAATTTGCAGGAACCGTAATAGAGAAAGATAACTTCTAAAAATTGGATTTGAATTGAGACTCATGCAGATGTTATGCAAGAAACAATAACTTTGCTCCATGTCAAATGCTTTCATTTCTTCGCTTACTGGGCCAAAGAACAGTTATTATGTGAATGACATGATTTTGATTTTTTTTTATGGATAGCAAGTGAAAAAAATGAGTTGCTCTGCTATTTATACAGTATTGCATTTGTATTGTTATGGACTTTCCAATGATTTACTTCAATGTTATTTGGATTACTCACATATTCTCCAATGTAAATTCAACTTCCATTTCTTCATTTTTCTGAAAATTAAGATGTAACACATATGACAGATCTTTGCCAAGTAACCAGTAACCTCCCTTCACCCATCACATTAGAATTTTTCCCAAGTCCCATTTTTCTTTCAGTAAAAAAACATGCTCACTTAAAAAGACACATGAAAGTACATTCAGTACTCTCCTTTAAAATAGCATTGTTGTTTCCCTATATCTGGATAGTTAATGGCATACTAATAATTAGATAAACTGTCTTGCAAAATTCAATATTAAGACTAAATATTTGCTGTAATCCAGTAGCCTGAAGGTAATTCAGTCCAATTCTTAAAACAACAGAATCTGGTCTTGGTTAAATTTCACTCAAACTGTAACAGAAAGTTTGGTTGATGTTGTGGTTTTCATAGAAAATAAAAATTCTTTTAAAACTTAAGGTCAGAGTAGATCTTGTGCTTCTGGACCAGTCCAAAAACCTATACAGCCCAGCATTCAATTATAGGGTGACTAGACATTTGGAATTATGCCAGATATTCTGGATGTTTTAAATTGTCTCTGTGTACTTCCCTCCCCAAAAGACTCATCTTTTGAGTGACTTTTTTGCCCACTCTACTGGGAGAGAGAGAGAGAGAGAGAGAGAGAGAGAGAGAGAGAGAGAGAGAGAGAGAGAGAGAGAGAGAGAGAGAGAGAGAGAGAGAGAGAGAGAGAGTCTCTGCATCTCTTTGTTGAGATGGTTCTCCAGATATTTTCCATCCAAATACAAGACTTGGAAGTTTTTATTTATTTAGCATATGGTATCTACAAAAGTCATGCAATCACTGATAGCTTAGTTTAAATAAAGTATCTATCTATCTATCTTTCTATCTATCTATCTATCTATCTATCTATCTATCTATCTATCTATCTATCTATCTCTATCTATCTATCTATCTATCTATCTATCTATCTATCTATCTATCTATCTATCTAACATTATATTATCTATTTATATAAAGGTAATATATTAAATTAAGATAAAGCCATAATAAAATCAACATAATATGGAGCCAAAATCCCATGGATATGGATGAGGGAAAAAGAGAAGGAAAAGAGAGAAAGCTGAGTCAGTGTATGAAAAGAAAATGTTCATTTATATGTGAGTGTGCAGATAGGACCGCCTATAAAGGTTTCATGAGTCCATATGTCAACAGTTATTCTTTTTTCCCCTTCCCCCCCCTCTTTAATTGCATCCTTTCTTGAGGTAATACCACTATTTCTGTAGAATGCATTGCATACCTCAGTTCTTCAGGTAATACTACTATATTTCTGTAGAGTGCATTGCATATTCTCAGACATTCTGGAGACATAATGAGGACCCAGATTGTTGGGGGCAATAAGCTGACTTTGTAATAATGCCGCTTGGGGGGGAAGCCCTAATAAGCAGGCATATACATAGAATGAAGGCTATTGCTAAGCACATTGGTTTGTGCTTAAATTGTAAGGTGCCCTGAGTCTTCGGAGAAGGGCGGGATATAAATGGGATTAAAATTAAATTAAATAAATAAGTGAATTCTATTATGACTAAAGTACAGCATCACAGAATGGGAAAAAAGCAAATAATTATCTTGCATTCTATATACATAGAAAGTTGAAAGAGAGATTCAGTGTTGATCTTTAGAATATTTCTTCAAGGACAAAGTAGGCCAAAGTAGATACAGTGATAACAATACAGTCTAGATTGGGTTTGTTTAAGAAGTCCAGGCTACTTCTACATTCTCTCATTATCTTCCTGATGCAGTTTATCCCTCTCCTGCAGTTACAGTATTAAACAGAAAGCAGACACAAAGCCATCTGTTTACTTTCTATGGAAATATAGTGGCTATTACCTCAAGAAAAGATGACAAACACAGACACACACGGAGTGGTATCTTGGTACTCAACTGCTTTGAAACTCATCAAATTTGGTACTCAACACATTTTGACATGAAAATTTTGTCCTGATTCTCATTGTTTGTTTGGTAGTCAATGCACAAACTAGAACTTGTCAGTATCAGCTGTCTTGTGATTCACTCTATTATTCCTTATGTGCAAATTTGTTTTGCACTCATTGTTTTTGGTACTCATCGCTCCTCCCAGAACCAATTAAGGATCAGTACCAAAGTACCAGTGTGTGTGTGTGTGTGTGTGTGTGCATGCGTGCGCACATTCTTCTGTTGTGATCCTTGTAACTAAACCATTTTAGTCTTTCAGTAGGTT
>NC_139512.1:67611776-67744276 GCF_947247035.1 Vipera ursinii
ATTTTATTAAACACAACAATTAAAAAGATAAAAAGTAATAAAAACTAAAAATCAAAAGAATTAAAAGAAAAAAGTGCAGAAGAGAACAAATAAAAATATAAAAAAGAAAAGAAAAAATATAAATATAAATATAAGATAAATATAAATTAAAAAATATAAATAAATATAAATAAATGATTTCTCCCTTCATCACAAGTATAAACAATTTTGGTTCTTCCCCATATCTCATCTCTTATCTATAAACAAAGCGAGAAAGCTTTATCATTTAATCTTGGTGAACAAAATTCCATTAAGGCCACCAGAGCTAGTAGCATACTTGTTTCAACTTTAATCAGATAAACCATCTTTATATTCTCTTGTAACAGCCTTGATCTTTAATCCCTTGAAATAAAGTCCTAAAACTTTATTTCTTTTCTTTTTTCCTTTGTTGTTATTCATAAAATCCTTCCAATGTTTGACAAGTTTCTTTAGTAAACCCAATATTAAAAAGTTATCCAGGTCACTGTTTTGATTTGTACATTCCTTTTAATTATTAAGACATCAGTCAGTTTCATTTGTATATCTTGTATAGGATCTTTTCCCATATCATTCATGTAGCTTTTCATCTTTAATTTCATTGTCAAATCACTCTTGGTCCTGTCCAGTAAAATCTGTTCCTGTTCCATCGTATTTTTTAAACACAGTCTCTCTATAATGGTAGACACTCTTAAATTTAATTTCTGGCTCCATTTATCACAAATATCCTTCAATATATCCAACATTAAGCTGTTTTTTGCATTCCATATTAGTAGATCAAATTTAATTTACATTTGTTTTTTTAATTATTTTTAATTATTTTATTATTATTAAATTAAAACTTTCCAAAATCAATATTCTAATCACCCTTTTGCTCTTTATAAAAAAAGTTTATTTTTTAAGTCCTTCAAGTTGTATTTAAAACTTTTTCTGCTAAGGATTGAAAAAAATTCACTTGGTGCTCTAAAAGGTGACAGTCCAAAGGTTTCTAATAGCTGAAAAGCCGTTAAGAAGCCATTTCTGAAAGTGACTAAGAAATGAGACACAGGGATACTTTTGTCCAAATAAATTGCATTATGGCTGTGAGATTGATTGAAATCCCTCAGTTCTTAGCTGCTCAACTCACAAACCAAACACAAAAAATATCAGTTCCTGTATACGCACAAGACGCAGTTATCCAAAGTACAAGTGGGTAATCTCACTCTGTCCCGACTCCTTCAAGGTGTCTAATTCACCATGAATCCTCACCAGAACTAAAGTTCATTTTAGAGATCAAGCCACCTTTGGTTGTTCCTCATCCTCCTCAGGGAGTGGAGGTGTGCATGTGAAAGTTCTTTAGAGTGGCTTGATTCTCCTATATAAGCTGAAACAATACTCTAGGGCAGCCATCCATTCTTTAATGTTTTTTACCACTCCCAACACTCCTAGCCATATTTTGGCAGGTCTATTTAAACACACTTAGGAGGGGGATGGTTGGGGAATATTGCTGAGGTGGAGCTCCTTGAATTCCCAGTAAATCAAGCCAATAATGGAAAACACTGCATAAAGTTCAGACAATAATAAATCTTTAACTCCCTGAGACAGTGACTATGCACAAAGCTCTTGTGGAAAGAAGTTTTTTTTTCCTTTGTGACACTCCCATTTTCTGTAGGTGAAGGTTCCAGTTACATCCAACACAAAGGAGCATTCCAAAATCAGATTATAACATAAAAGTAATCAGCCTGTGATGCAGTTTTCTAGGTTGAGTTTTGAAGAAAAGTAGACCTTTGTCCAAGACAGATGGCTTGGGCATCCCAAAACAACCATATAAGTGATAACTCTTATCACTTAATGATAAGAGTTGTTTGGCACGTGACCCAATTACCAAGAGAAACAGTAAAATCCCCTTTACCAGAAGTGGACAAATAGAGGCTGGACACGTGTTCGGGATGCTCTAATTTCATTCCTGTTCTAAAGCAGGGAGTTGGTCTTAATGACTTTTAATGACCTGCTTATATTCAGTTTATTACTTGTAAACAAATGGTTCTTGAAGGGAAGCAAAAAGTTCTCTGCAGTACACAGAAGCAGCAAAGACATGAATGTAACATGGTCTTTCCACAGCAAACCCATATACATTCCCTATACATTCAATGGATGAATGTCTTAGCTTAGCTGATTTTAAGATGCTGCTGAGATTATTACAAAAGAGGTTGAATAACATCTGTAATAGTGAGAATATAAGCAGTGAACAAGCTTGTTGGACTTGATTGTTCAGATCCAAAAAATATGGGAATTTATATGGCCAGAGAATATGTAGATCTGTGGTGAGGCCTACTCAGTTGCCAACAACAACAACAACAACAACAACAACAACAAGAGGAGGAGGAGGAAGAAGAAGAAGAAGAAGAAGAAGAAGAAGAAGAAGAAGAAGAAGAAGAAGAAGAAGAAGAAGAAGAAGAAGAAGAAGAAGAAGAAGTTGTTGGAAGGGACCTTGGAGGTCTAGTCCAACTCCCTGCTAAGGCAGGAAACCCTATACCATTTCAGACAAACGGCTGGCCAGTCTCTTCTTAAAAACTTCCAGTGTTGGAGCATTCACCACTTCTGGAGGCAGGTTGTTCCACTGGTTAATTGTTCTAACTGTCAGGAAGTTTCTCCTTAGTTCTAGGTTGCTTCTCTCCTTGACTAGTTTCTATCTGTTGCTTCTTGTCCTGCCTTTGGGCACTTTGGAGAATAGCTTGACTCCCTCTTCTTTGTGGCGGCCCCTGAGATATTGGAACACTACTATCATGTCACCCTTTGTCCTTCTCTTCATTAAACTGGACATACCCAATTCCAGCAGCCAATCCTTATAAGTTTTAGCCTCCAGTCCCCTAATCATCTGTTGCTCTTCTCTGTACTCTTTCTAGAGTCTCGACATCTTTTTTACATCGTGGTGACCAAAACTGGATGCAGTATTCCAAGTGTGGCCTTACCAAGGCATTATAAAGTGGTATTAGTACTTCACGTGATCTTGATTCTATCCCTCTGTTAATGCAGTCTAGCACTGTGTTGGCTTTTTTGGCAGCTGCAGCACACTGCTGGCTCATATTTAAGTGATTGTCCACTAGGACTCTGAGATCCCTCTCACAGTTACTACTACTACTACTAATATACCTAAGTCATTTGTGGCAAGACATAAATTGCCTGTCTTCTTCCCAAAGAAATAATGTTTAGTTCCTGATTTAGCCAAGAAATTTTTTCAAGGTAGCTACTTCAATTTGCCATTAGATCAAAACACATTTTTTTATCTGAAGCATTGATGCTGCATTAGCCTTTTCAGAGATGTAAACTTATAAATTGAAATAACACCTGATTACTTTCAACTATATCTTGAAATAACACCTGATTACTTTCAACTATTGTGTAGTTCCACTGCCCTGAAGGCTGCATGCCATGTTGACTATAGCTGAAAGGAGATGGTTAGGAAGTGGCTGAGAGGGATGGAAGGTGAGAGGTCATGCTGGGAAGATTGGGTAAAATTGAGCCAATGAAAATACACACTAGCAGCTATTAAGGGGTGAAAAAGAGAGAGGATCAACATGCCCTTCTTGCTTTGTAGAGATGTGGTTCCATCTAAATCCCAAAACAATCAAAAATAAATTGGTTTCACTTTTACTAAATCTAAAATTGTTTCAGAAGCCTTCCAGATCATAGCAATTTATTCTGGGTTTGAAAAGAAAAGCATTTTTCATTTTGGAGACATTCCTAGTTCTATTTAACAGTTTTGCTGCTTTTTCCTCAACACTCTGATGCTGACCTATGGAAAATAGAAGGAAAAACCCCCCAAAAAAGATCAGGGCTGAGTCATCAGAAGTTGCTTCTGTTTTCAGTAGAAAAATGCTGGTATGGGCACATGCTTGGGGAAATGATTCGCAAGGATGAAATGTAATTAAGAAAGAAATTTTTATAAGCCTCTCGGAAATATTGAAAACAAAGTTGGATGTGTGCATGTGAAAGTTAGCATAAAAGACTTGCTTCTCTTGTCATCATTTGGACTATTGCTAATCCTATTTCTCTTCATCAGGACTGTGAATGTTTATATGGATGGTCACAGAAAAATATCACTATGATTCATGTCATATAACATCTCAGTGTTACTCTTAAGTGGTGAGTATTCTTGTGAAGATCAAGAATTTCAAATGGAAAATAATCCAACCAGAGAACTGTGGATTAATATTAATCAGACCAGGAATGAGTATATTCCAGGTGCAAATTACCATTAAGTAGTAGAGGGAAGAGCCAATTTCTCCCCCCCCCCTTTATTTTTAGTTTTCAGGAATGACTCTGAGGAAAGAGGGAAGACAGAGAGCAATTTCTCTTCAGGGTTTATGTTCAGACTCAAAAGAGGATTTAGAGTGAAACCTTATTTAAATGGAATATTGGGAGAGGAGTGCTATTATTCATAAATATTATTACATAAAGTTATTATAACAATTTCTGTCACTTGCTTGATTCCATCATTATGAAAAATTCACATCAGTAGGTAATGATATCCTTATGCAAATGAAGTAATAATGGTACATATGATGTAGCTTGGGCAAAGATATTACTTCATGTAAATCTTGTGAAGCAGAAACTCATTGCACTAATCGCAGAGTCCAATGAAGTGAGGTTTATAAATCAAGATTTCAAGGTACTATGCTTTATATGGTTTCTTTCTCCTTCCCACAGAACTATAATGTCATGCTTGTGAAAACTAAGTCAACAATATATAAATAATATATCAATTTCTTCAAAATATGAAAAGTTTTTTTAGATGCTGTGATATCAGCAATGTAATGGATGCCTGACACTGCTAACTCAGTTTTATTCCTTGCTTAAAATAGTTCTTCTTTGTTAAAAAGTTTCTTAAGAAGATTCCTCAACCTGGTTCCACCAAGATATATATAGAGGAACCTTGGTGGTGCAGTGATTAAAATGCAGTATTGTAGGCAAACTCTGCCTACAGCTGGAGTTCAATTCTGGAGTTCAATTGACTCAGACTTCCATCCTTCCGAAGTTGATAAAATGAGGATACAGATTGTTGGGGGCAATATGCTGTTATTGTAAACCATCTAAAGAATGCTGTAAAGCACTATGAGACAGTATATAAATCTAAGTGCTATTGCTATTAATACTGGGATAATTCTGGGATTATGACTCCCAGAATTATGATTGGGGATTCATCTACTCCAACACACTTAGAAGATACAGTACCAGGGTAGCAAAGCATGTACTAGCATAGATGTCATTATTTTTTTTTTTAATAGGTGCAGAATGTTAGATCATTCCTATCATGATTAACAATGAGGGAAGGAACTATAATCCATATCCATGTATGTTGAATGTGCCTTTTGAGTTAAAAGGTTCATTTTAATGGAAATTTCTTATTAATGCTTTCCATTTTTCCAGATTACAATGTTAACAGATTTTACTTTATTTTATTTTATTTTTTTTTGGAAGACAAACACCTTCAAATTTGTAAATTCATAGAATGCTTGGGGTTTTTTTCTGGGAGGAACAGAATATATTTCAGAGAGGAGAAGAAAAGGGAAAAGACCAAGCAACAGACTTACTGGAGATTATGATGTATGCATATTCTTATTCTTTATCATAGTCCTGGGAAATCTCCTAAATGAAAGTTTCAGTATTACTGCATAGTACACCCAATGAATACGTGCTGCAATTAAAGTCTATCTGGGCATTCTGCTTTTTATGCTTACTGACAACCCACGAAGCTGTTTTGGTTCCTGTGAACTCCACTTCGTCAGCCAGCCATTAGCAAATTCATGTGCTCTGGTTTTTGTTTCCTCTGCCTCCTTGAAGATCTGGCAAATGTTTCAGGATGGCTTCCCTATCTTGTTAGAAAAGGAAGCTACAGAAACAAATACATGTCTGATGCTAATTTACCAATAATAATAATAATAATAATAATAATAATAATAATAATAATAATAATAATAATAATAATAATAATAAAGTTGGAAGGGACTTTGGAGGTCATCTAGTCCAACCCCCTGCTAAGGCAGGAAACCTTATACCATTTCAGGCAAATGGCTGTCCAGTCTCTTCTTAAAAACCTCCAGTGTTGGAGCATTCACCACCTCTGGAGGCAGGTTGTTCCACTGGTTAATTGTTCTGTCAGGAAGTTTCTCCTTAGTTCTAGGTTGCTTCTCTCCTTGACTAGTTTCCATCCGTTGCTTCTTGTCCTGCTTTCAGGTGCTTTGGAGAATAGCTTGACTCCCTCTTCTTTGTGGTAGCCCTTGAGATATTGGAACACTGCTATCATGTCACCCCTCACTCTTCTCTTCGTTAAACTAGACATACCCAATTCCAGCAACCGTTCCCTATATGTTTTAGCCTCCAGCCCCCTAATCATCTTCGTTGCTCTTCTCTGTACCCTTTCTAGAGTCTCGACATCTTTTTTACATCGTGGTGACCAAAACTGGATGCAGTATTCAAGGTGTGGCCTTACCAAAGCATTGTAAAATGGTTGTATTGTATTTGCATTTTTCTGCAAGGCTTTCCTAATAAAAGTGTCTTAATTTTCACCGTGGAAAACAGAAAGGTTTCTCTACTCCAACTTCCAGGGAAGCAATGCTGGACTGAAGATAGTTCTACAAGACCAATAACCGTGGCAAAAGAGAAGCCAGTAAATGGACCGGCTTCTCAGAATTGCTCTCCAGAACAAGGAGAGGACCAGAATCACCCACAACACTCCTACACTGGCTTCCTGAGAGGAGACAGACAGTAGACTCTGATAGGTTTTAGTGCTGTGGGAGCAAGAGAAAGTCCTGTCATCTAAACTGTGGTTTGACCCCTGCAAAAGGCCACTGGGTTTGTATACTTCCCTTCTTAAACCCTTTAGGAAATTGCTTGTTAATGGCTTTTTTGGATGCTAAGAACCTTGAGGAGACCGCATTTCATTTCACTGAGTTTTCTTCTATCCTCGATGAAAGAAATGTTGTGTAGGTTTAAGGAGTTTAAATTTTTTCGTTTTGAATAAACAGTAAAAGGCTAACTAGAATATTGCTTCAGATGAACTCGAAATAAGATTTTGAAATTAATTGCAAGAATACTTCTTGTGGGCTGTTACTTGAATAAGCCATAGTGGCAAACTTCATAAACAAAAGCATTCTCTCCCTCCAATAAAATATGTTGTGGCTTAGCACAATGTTTGAAACCGTCCATGGCATGGAGAGAAGGTAGCTTTCCTGCAGACATTATAGGCTGTAGCGGGACAGAATCACAGGAAAGTCTTTACCCAATTTCACTGTCCAAGTAGGACATTGTATTCTGCATTAATATCCATGCCAATAGCATTTATGCATGTGTACAATGCTGCTGTTCTAGCATACCATTAGTTTGGTCTACTCTATTTTTCATCCTGGAAGACTAAACAGAAGTTGCCATGCCTGCTATCTCTTTATACTCTCCTCCCTGTACCTTTAAGTCCTGATTTCTTGGTTTTCTTTTTCTTCATAATCTAGTAAGAGCCCTTTGCTTTAAACAATCCCTCATAGGATCCTTTAGAAATCACTGCCTTCTATTGCTTGCTATGGCAGGATAGTTTTCTATCCATACTGTCACTCACACTCAAGAAAGAAAAAATCCTTTAAAAATATATTGGCATGTCAGCTAGGGCACCTTTAAAACTGCAATCACTTCCCATATTTACAGCAGAGTTAAACTGCCAAGTTGCTGTTGTTTGCTTGATGCCATTATGTGCTTATCTATAATCAGCTGCTGAACATGGGTGTTATGTATTGATACTGACCATTAATGTGTTTTTGTTTAAATATGTCTCCAACTGTTTTGGAGGGAAACTGAAGTTTATATTGGAGCGGGAAAACCAGCTTTAAATCTGATTGGTTGCTGCCTAGTGGTGGCATGTATAAATATCTGTCAGTCTGTCAGTTGAGTTCAGTTCTGTTATTCTAGCAATAAAACATGTTGCACCTGATCGGTCTAGTCAATGCCTACAAGAACTCACGACGCAACAGTGGCGGCAAAGGTGGGATCTTGTCAAAGGAGTGATGCCTATTAAAGTTGAAGTCACAGGGTTTTAGCTCAGGCATCAGAGCCTGCCAGTAAGCCAAACTAGAGGCACATTGTCCTGAGGGATCTGTTCCTAGGACCTAGGCAGTTCATCTCCTTTGGAGCAATAGAGGCAGTGTCCAAGACCTCACCACTAATCCACCATGGCAAAGGTGTGAACACTCAATGAGTTCAACGTCTCCCACCCAGAACAGTGGAGCTCCTACCTCTCCAGGGTAGACACCTACTTGCAGGACAACCAGGTTGGTGAGGATGGTTTGAAAGTGGCAACCCTGCTCTGCCTGTGTGGACAGGCCACATACGACAGCGCAGAAAACTTGGTGGTGCCAGCCAGCATTGAATCTGTAATGTATGCCAAATTTAAAAAAAATTGAAAGAGCATTTTGAACCCAATCTGTCTGTAATTCCTTGGCATCATGCTTTCGAACAGAGAGAGCAAAAGGCAGGGGTGTTGATAGCTGAATTCGTGGCTGCGCTCTGGCAAGCGTCACGCCATTGCAATTTTCCTGACCTGGAGGATCGCCTCAGAGACAGGTTCGTATGTGGGCTGATGAATAGGGATTTGCAGCAGTGCCTATTCGCAATGGAAAAGCTGTCCTTCCAAGATGCCTTGAAGGAGATCATGGCAGACGAGACTGCCAGTGGAGTGATGAAGGCTCTACGGCTTCAAAAGACACCCCCCAACCAGATGACCATACACCAAGAGTCCGTTGAGCTGGAAGATTCGGTAGAGGATGATGAGATTGATCAGTTAGAGAGGGAAACCATAAGACGGCATCGTCCTACAGCACAAGCAACTAGTCTTCAAAATTGCGCAAGCTGTGGGGGCCAACAGAAAAGGACTGAATGCAGGTTTTGCACAGCAGTGTGCTGTGCCTGTGGAAGGCAAGGCCACATTGCCAGAGTCTGTAGAAGTCGCCAGAGAGATGCTGAGACTGCAGATGCTCAGCAGAAAGGTAAATGGGCCCCGGGGCAAAACAGGATCAGATACTGTTCTGGGAGGAGAAGCATTATGTGGATGGGAGCCCAATGCCCTCTTAAAGAGAAACTGAGACTTCAAGTCAAAATACAAGGGGTCCCTTGCTCCATGGAGCTTGACACAGGGTCAGCTCTGTCTATTATTTCATACAAGACTTTCAGTTATATCTGCAGACAAGGCAAGAAGCGAGTTTAAGTCAAACTGTCAACCCTTGTTCTGACAGATTTTCAAAATTGCCGTGTTGCGGTGAAAGGCAAAACCATCGTGAGAGTCAGGTTCAAAGAGTTTGAGGGTCCCCTCAATGTTGTGGTCATTGAAGGACAACATTCAAGTCTAATTGGACTAGACTGGTTCGAGGCCCTGGACATCTGAGTAACTGGCATAAATCGCACTCAGACGGCAGTATGCCAAAAATATGCTGATGTGTTTAGTCCTACCTTAGGACAGTATAAAGGGACACCCATATCCTTTCATCTTGATCTAGCTGTCATGCCAATCAGGATAAAACCACGCAGAGTGCCATTTGCATTTAAACTAAAAATCAATGCAGAATTGGACAAATTAGTGCAACAGGGAGTGCTCCAATCAGTGGACAGTAGCCTCTGGGAGACTCCCATAGTGACCCAAGTGAAGTCCAATGGGGACGTCTGTATCTGTGCAGACTACAAGTGCACAATCAACAAGGCACTACAGCAACACACTTACCTAGTGCCGGTCATTAGTCACATCCTCGCATCACTTCAAGGAGGTCGCTTGTTCACCAAAACTGACCTTGCACAAGCCTACCAACAGCTGCCAGTTGACGATGCTACAGCTGAGGCACAGACAATCGTCACTCACAGCGGGGCATTCACAGTTCGTTGCCTGAAGTTTGGGTTAAGTGTTGCCCTGGGATTGTTCCAAAATATTATGGAGCAGACACTTAAAAATACACCAGGTGTCTGCCCCTATTTTGATGATGTCCTGCTAGCAGATTGCCTCAGAGCAGTGCTTCAATGATTTCGTGAAGCAGGGTTGAAGCTAAAGAAAGAAAAGTGTCAGATTGGAGTGGACTCTACTGAGTTCTTGGGATTTTGGATAGATTCTGCTGGAATCCAGCCTTCAGAAGCTAAGCTAAAAGCTATCCAACAAGCCCTAACACCTAAGTCCAAAGGGGAGTTACAGTCATTCCTGGGACTTTAAATTTTTTATCACTCGTTTCTGCCACACAAAGCAGCATTGGCTGAGCCACTCCATCATCTTTTAGACAAAAAAACACCCTGGGTGTGGATAAGCACCCACAATAAAGCATTTCGAGCAGTCAAATCACTGCTATCATCTAAATCCATGTTAGCACATTTTAATGAGAAACTGCCCATGATTTTAGCATGTGATGCATCACCGTATGGCATCGGAGCAGTTCTAAGCCATAAAATGGCAGATGGCTGTGAAGCTCCTATAGCTTATTACTCTAGAACCTTATCTATAGGAGAGAGAAATTATGCACAGATTGACAAGGAAGCTCTCGCCATTGTAGCAGGAATTAAAAAAATCCCATGACTTCCTATATGGGCAACCCTTCACAATTTTCACTGATCACAAGCCGTTGCTCAGCCTTTTTACAGCAGACAAGCAGACTCCGCAGATCCTATCACCAAGGATGCTGCGATGGTCAATTTTTATGGCTGCCTATTCATACAGGCTAGTCCACAAACCTGGCAAGGAAATGGGCCATGCTGATGCACTCAGCTGACTGCCTCTGCCTCAAACAGATCCAGCCCCAGCCCCAGCAGCTTGCATCCTGGCAATCCAGGATCTTCCTGAAATGCCCCTGCATGAGGGAGATGTGGCCACTGAAACTTCCACTGACAAAACACTCAGTTGTGTTTTGAACTGGGTGTTGAGGGGGATGGCCAGAAAACAGGCCAAGTCCAGAGTTCCAGAGTGATGCCAGCAAAAAGGATGAGCTGTCAGCCCAGAAGGTTGCATACTGTGGGGAAGCAGGGTTATTGTTCCACCCACAGTGCGAGCCAGAGTATTAGAATCTCTACATGAGGGTCATCCTGGCATCGTCAGAATGAAGGCACTTGCAAAAAACTACTTGTGGTGGCCAGGTCTAGATAAAGACATTGAGGCTCAAGTAAGGAGCTGTAGGATCTGCCAAGAAACCCAGCCAGAAATGCTGAGTACCGTTACAGGTCACAGCCCAGCCAAGCTGAGATGGGGTCATCAATTAACAACAGGATAGACTGTCTCCAGCCTGACAGAGCAGCTGCAAAAACATCACAACCCAAGCCTTCGAGGAATTTACATTTGGGTGAGCCTGTTTGGGCAAGGAACTATGGGCAGAGGGCACCTTGGGTGGTTGTTATTGTGACAAAGGTGTCAGGGCCACTATCCTATGAGGATATCACGATGGTCATGTGATCCGATGCCACATTGACCAATTGCGGTGGTGGCTGGCAAGTCACAGTCCTGTGTTCTTTCTAGTGGTACACTAGATTAGCCAAGAATTACATTACATCTACATTTACATTAAAATGACATATGGTAATACAGTTCAACTTACAACAGTTCATTTAGTGGCCCTTTGAGTTACAGTGGCACCGAGAAAAGTGATTTATGACCATTTTTCACACTAATGACCATTGCAGCACCCCCATGGTCACATGATCAAAACTGGATGCTTGGCATCTGACTCATATTTATGAAGGTTGTAGTGTCCTGGGTTCATGTAATCCCCTTTTGTGGCCTTCTGACAAGCAAAATCAATGGGGAAGGCAGATTCACTTAATACCATGTTACTAACTTAACACCTGCAGCAATTCACTTAACAACGGTGGCAAGAAAAGTCATAAAATTGAACAAAATTCACTTAACTAATGTCTCATTTAGCAGCAGAAATTTTGGGCTCAATTGTGGTTGTAAGTTGAGAACTACCTGTACTTTCAGGATATATAGAAATCTGGACTTAATAAGAAATAAAGAAAAAAAAGAATAGTTTTCTGTATCAGCTGAAGTAACTGTAGGTCACCACAACAGAAAAATGCAAGAAAAAGAAAAACCGAACAGGTAGAGGCAATTATATCTCAATGAATAATTTCCAAAACAGTACACCTTTCTTAATTAGGGAAAATGATTCAACAATAAAGCTTATGAATTTATAAATGAAGCCCTGAAAGGAAATTAAACTATTTTGCTTATGTATTTATGCTAACATTCTACCTGGACTTTCCTTCTCAAATGAAGCACTCATAACAATAAACAAAATTCAGCCAACTGGGTCAAAGTTAAAACCACATTATTAAGTCAGGAAATAAATAATAAAATACCTACATAAGATGTACTCAAGGCATTTTACAGGGTAACTTAAAGTGGCTAATAGAACCAGCAAAATAATCAGAATTAAAATAACAGATCCATCCACATCATTTAAATTCTATGAGACACAATACCGACTATAGTCAGTAAAACAAAACAAAAAAATGAGAAACATAAGCAGTCACTAAGACTTAATTTGAAAGACCAAGAGAACAAAAGAAAAGTTTTAGTGTACTAGAGGGCCAGCAAGGGCAAAAATCATGGTTACATTGGGAACAAAGGACACATACAAAAACAGCCCTTCACACTGCCAGCAAACATATTTCAGAAGGCTATTAACAGTTCTTATGGAAGTCACTTGAGGGAAAAAAATATTCCCCAACTTACCTGAGTTCAACCTATTTAAGTTTTAAAAGTAATAACTAGGATCTTGAATTTGTTTGCAGAAATTAAGGGTTATCAAACACCACTGATACATAAAATGGTCCAATTAATTCACTCTAAAATTTTGCTAATTTTAAGGCAATTTTCTGTACCAGCTGAAGTACTGTAATTAGAAGGGTACTGTAATTAGAAGGGTAACCATTTACAGAGGTTATTGACAGTAACTGAGATACAGGTAATGTATCTGCCATTACTTCCACAACTGATTGTGTTAGAAATGGACACAATTGGGGCAAAATTCTAACGGAACTATCCAATCATCTAGAAAATTTGGGTCTTACTGGATCTAGGAAGATTCAGACCTGCTCATATCAGACTGATATCCTGTACCTGGATTATATATTTTCTGACCACTCATGCTTCTGACTTTCCAGATTTATTTTTAATTTTTAAAATTTTTATCCAACACATCACTAATTTGGAAGAGTTAATTTTTCTGTATTTGCCCAAGTAATATGAAACAAAGAAAAATTGCTGAATTTCATAAACATATTTATGAAACTGTTTGTATTCTTATTATAAATGTCAGGCTAGGGATACCATATCTGGATTGACAAAATCTGGATGACCTTGAGATAGTAGCAAGGAGATATAAAAATGTTTGTAATAACTATGTTCATAAGGATTTTTGTCTTGGTGTAAATCCAATTAATGGTCATTTTTATACAGAGCACAGATTTTCATAACTTCTCTTTACCAGTGAAATGATTTCTGAGTAATATTGTAGGAGACAAGGCAAAAATGTTAGCACATACATAGCCATGTGCAAGAGGAACAAGTAACAAATTGTCCACATGATGTCCAAAGCAAAATATCCTTTTGACTATTACTACTGGATAGAAGTCACAGGACTTGTACTATAATATAATGCATATTTTGTCACTTTATATGCCCCTTATATCCTCATGAGTTTATTTATTTATGTATTTTAGAGGTCAACCAACTCCAAAGGATTCTGAGCTGCTTACATTTTTTTTAAAATGAGAAACAACATCAAATTAAGAAGCAGATCATGCATGTCCAGAAAGAAAAACCATACATAACAACAAAAGAATAACTATAGGAATTCAACAACCACCCTGCCCAAGATGTGGGAGAACAGAGATTTTTTCAAGCATACATAATAATTGCCTCACAAAGCATTAGTTAAGCATTTCACTAATAATTATGGTTTGATTGACAACAGTGGTTAAGTATACTATTAATTGACACAATGAGGAAATGAAAATAGGTGGTACATTTTAGAAGATTGATAACTCCTTTATATTCTTGCTGCCATTTTTGGAGTATGACTGAGCTTACTTCAAGGAAGTCCAAATGTATAGCAATTAACTTGGCTAATGTGTGAATCAAGCTTGAAATAACAGTTGGGAAATATTGGCTGAGTGAAAGAAGCTCCCCCATCACTCTTGCTATGACAGGTGACTGAAACTCTTTGGGACAATGCTGATAATATTTGGAAATTCATAGTGTGGATAAGCTTATTACATTCATGCTTTAACCATAGGTTGAATTTTAGGTAAGGTGAAGTGCTTTAGCTATAGTGTCTGCTCATTGGTGTTTTCAAGTTGTTTATCCTTTTGGCTTCCACAGAAGAGGAAGTAGGAGTGAGCTGAAAAAAGCCAGTATCTCTTCTGCTTTATCGCTATACTTTAATCTCAGTAGGCATGCGTGGGATGAAATGGGTTAGTGAAAGGGTAGAAACATACAGTTTTCCCCATGTGAGATGGATATGATCCTGTTCAAATTCCCACACAATTTATCTAAACTGTGTGTGTGTGTTTATGTATGTATGTGTAGTGTCCATTGGCCATGAACTGCTTGATTGAGATACTATCTGTTAGGAATGCTGACTAGCTAATAGGCTGGCTGTGAATTAGTGGAATATCATGCACATGGGGAAATCTCTTACTCTTGATTTAAGCTAAGTCACTCAGAGTTTCTTCTCTAGACTAAACTAGATGCTATCCACCAGTCCTTGAGCCAACAGAAAACTGCACTGACATAAAAATTGCTGTTCCCACTAGTCAACCCTTTGCAGGTGTGATGCAGCAAAATTATTCTGTCATTCCTGTTCTAGCATACAGATACTTCTACTGGTCAACTTGATCTAGCTCAATGATGGCGAAACTTTTAGAGACCGAGTGCCCAAACTGCAACTGAAAACCCACTTATTTATTGCTGGGTGCCAGGTGGGCGTGGCCCACTGGGTGGGCATGGCTGTGGTGATCATGGCAGATTGGGTGGGTGTGGCCAAGTTGGGCGTGGTCACCTCAATGTTGCTCATGGAGAGGGATGCCTGTGGAAGGTGGGCAGGGATGGAGGAGATCCAGGCCAGTCTCTGCCAGGTGGGGCAGTAGCAGGAGGCTTGTCCTGCAGGGTGAGGTGAGGCAGGGCGGGGGTGCCTTTGCCATGGGGCAAGGCAAGGGCCAGGGTGGCTGCTGCCTGACACCATTGGCTCACGCACACAGAGGCCAGCAAGCACAAGGGGGCTGACAGTGTCCATCAGAAGCCATAGCCTGCCAGCCCATTGACCGGCGCACTCTGGAGCTTCACAGCCTGCCACCAGCAGTTCAAAGAAGCCACCTCTGAGCTGGATGGCCGGCAGACAGCTGAGGAGGCAATGCAGTCAGTCATGCCCAGGGAAAGGAGAGCATGCGAAACCAGGAGGGACGGGATGGGAGGGGGGGAGGGAAACCAGCCATGCCAGGATGCATCCGGCCACATGGGACCTCGGCAAGTTAGCAGTCGGCTGCTTGAAGAGGGATGGTTGCCATCTCTGGGGCATGGTGAGTGTACCCACAGAGAGGGCTCTGAGTGCCGCCTCTGGCACGCATGCCATAGGTTCTCCACCACTGATCTAGCTGATCCAAGTCACTTGGAGATCTGGTGGGCATCAAATGCCAATTTGGGGATTCAATTTGAAATAACCAAAATTTTCTATTGCACAAAATGAAATGCGCCTACAAAACAGTGCTCAAGGACTGGAGGGGGAGGAAGTGAACCTGCCACAGCCTAAATTAGCTAATTAGAGCTGGGCTGATCTCATGGCCTAATCATAGAATAACTGCTGAAACATGTCTAATTGTATATGAGAATAGCATGCTTGAGTCAAACCCAAATTTGCACACAAGACTTTTTCCTGGCATCTTTAGATATGGTAGCAAAGATTATCAAAAACCCTGGCAAACTGTTGCCAGTGAACTCAGATAAACCTACATATCAGTTACAAGTGATGTGATAAGCTGCTGCAATTATAAAATTGTAACATTTGGATGAACCTTGGAGTTCCTTACGTGTTTTGTATATGTTTGATGCATGCTTTAAAAGGATTCCTGTATATTTAGCAAGATAGACCTTTTTGGGATAATATTGTTCAGACATATACCATTTCAGTATATCATGAAACCATGATCAAGAATAAAAATACTCACACCAATCTTCTCGACGGAGATTCCGCATTCGAATAATTCTTACAGTTAAAATATAACATGGCGACTCCATAATCTGCAAAAAGAAGGAAGGGGGAAAAAAGTGAACGGGTAGACTCTTCAAGTGACAAATACAATTCTTCTGAGCTATAATTAAAAGTGCTGGTGGAACTATCTGGACTTTGGTCTGGGAAAAGCAATTATTTTCATTTAGAAACTCTCCTATCACAAAGTATTTATGCTTTTGAAGACTCCAGATAGATAAATTTTAGGGCTTTCCCCACTTGCACAAACATGTCACGGCAACATTTTTTTCTGATGTGTCCCCATTATGTTACCGCCCACACAGCATTACGTTGTATGGTACTGAGTTGTTTTCTATCTTGTTCTGAAACTGTCCAAGTATGTAAAAGCTGTTTAAAATGGCTAATGTTACTCATTAACTTAAAGAGAAGTGATAGGCAATGACTTGAAACATGACCGGGATAGGGACTGGCATCACAGATAACAAGTTTCAGACCAGTATACTTTCCCACTGACTCAAGGATGGGTGAATAATCTTCAACTCAGCAGAGACGAAAGGACTTTAGGAATGATGTGGTATTATTGTGGTTAGGCATAACAAATTGGTGGTGGTGGTGGTGAGGATATTGGAGTTTTAAGAATGAAAAGGAATGTGTTATATTTATACATGTTAATTAGCATCCAGTTGCTTTCAAAATGCAGTTTTTTCTCTCATTTAATGCAAGCATGATTGTTGCTGGATGTTAGATGGGATGTAATCACTATCACAAACACTAACTGGATAGCCAAGATAAAAACAAAATGGACCATAGAACAAATCAACATGGATTTTTTATTGGGATGACAAATGACCAGACTCAAATGAAACATTATGTAAAGACCGAACCCTTGGAAAAGAGACTCCTCCCAAGATTCAAGTGGCCTCCACCCTACTAGCATTTCAAAGGGCCCTGAGATTGTGGCTCTTCACCTAGACATCACCTAGACACCTAGACATTCACCTTCATCATCTTTGTTCTTTTATCTTCCACTGGCGTTGTAGTTTTTATATTGTTTTTGTTTTTAGATGTTTTTAACAATTGAAAACCACCCAGACGTCTGGGAGTTAGCTGGCATATAAATTTAATAGATTATTGTTGATTGCATGGTCAGCCAAATGTTTAGACTAAATTTGGCATTTTTATTCTTCTATGAATCCTTCCAATAGGCAGGTGTTGTTATTTAATGTGTTAAAAGAGTTGTCATGGCGTGTAAGCTGTTCCAAATAAAGCTATCTTTTGCAATTGACTGATAGTGATTTTGTCAGTGCCAATGATGCTCAACTGATGTTTTAGTTGTTTTGAGATTACATCTAAGATATCTATTACAGTTGGCACTATCTTTTGCCACAGTTATTCTACTTTTATTTGCAGTTCTTTGTATTGTGTGTTCTCCTCCAGTTCTTTCTCTTCTATTCCACTGTCTCGAAGTACTGCAAAGTACTGTCCAGAGTTTTTTTTTTGTCTTTCTTATCAACAACTGTTAAGTCTGGGGTGTTGTGTGGCAGGCCCTTGTCTGTCTGAATACTAAAATCCCAGAACACTTTAGTTTTTCTATTACTTTGTCAATTTTGAGGTCCCGCCAGTTCTTGCCTGCAGGCAAATTATATTTCTTGCAGATATTCCAATGCACCATTGTTGCATGCCTTTGTTTGTGGTCAGTTTGTACAATCTTCTTGCAACAGCTAGCTAGGTGATCCATTGTTTCTTCAGCTTCTTTGCCAAGGCAGCATTTGCTTCTGGTAATGTTTTCTCCATTTTGGCTTTGTATGCATTTGATCCTTAGGCTGGTCTTGTACAGCTAGAATTACCCCTCTGTCTTCAACTTTCTTGCACTTAGCCATTGCCAGGTCTTGTGATCTAGTTCGATTCTTCAAATTTATGTTGAAAATATGGGCAACATGAAGATTTGATCATGTAGAAGAATCAGAGATTTCTGGGTTAAAATACATCTAATGATACAAAGAATTTTAAAGATCAACATTCAACTGAAGCCAGAATTTTCCTTGCTGGGATTAGTGGACAATCAGTTAGAAAAGAGACATGGAAGATTATTTTTATATATGATTATTGCTGCAAATATATTATGTGCATAAAAAATAGGAAGACTCTGAAGTTCCCATAATGCAGACATGTCAAGCACAAGGCCCGGGGGCCAGATCCGGCCCACGAAGTGGTTTCATGCGGCCCGTGAAGCCATCCTGGAAACAGTGAGGGAATGGCCCCCACTGCCTTGGCCCTGGCCCAGAGACCCTCCTCCTGTCAGAGACCCTCAGATCTGTCCCACTCCTTCCCAGGCCCCCATAGGCACCCTTGATGTGAATGATGTAGAGCTGGCCATGCCCACCAAGTGGGCCATACGCACTTTAGCCACGCCCACCCAGTAGGCCACGCCCACCCAGTCCACACCCACCCGGCCCCCTGAGGGCAACCACAATGCTGTTGCGGCCCTCAATGAAATTGAGTTTGACACCCCTGCCATAATGGAAGAATGGTTGTCAAAGATATAGAACCAATTCCTGACACTGTTGCATTTGAAAGGCCCAGTAAGTGAACAGGGAAGGAAGGAAAAGGTGTTGAATCACAATTCTTAACTATTGCAGAACTGGGACAGTTCTTTAGACAGGGTTGTTGGTTGCAGCTAAGTAAAAAAAAAATTAATCAATCAATTAGAATAGAGCTGGAAGGGACCTGGGAGATCTCCTAGTCCAACCCCCTGCTCAAGCAGGAGACCCTATACAATTTGAGACAAGAGGCTATCCAGTCTCTTCTTAAAAATCTCCAGTGATGAAGCACCCACAACATCTGAAGGCAAGCTGTTCCATTGATTAATTGTTGTCACTGTTAGGAAGTTTCTCCTTAATTCCAGGTTGCTTCTCTCCTTGATTAATTTCCATCCATTGTCCTGCTTTCTAGTGCTTTGAAAAATAAGTTGACCCCCTCTTCTTTGTGGCAACCCCTCAAATATTGGAATACTGCTATCAGGTCAGTAGTCCAGTATTTAAGGGGCTGCCATAAGGAAGAGAAAGTCAACTTATAAAAACATATATTCCTAAATGGACTGACAGGATTCTTCATTCTAGCCAACTGTTTTTTATTGCATTAATGAAATTTTAATATTTATGCAGAAGGTTGGCAGTTTGGCGGGTCGAATTCCGAGTGCTGTGTAACAGAGTGAGTGCCTGTTACTCGTCCCAGCTTCTGCCAACCTAGCAGTTCGAAAGCACGTAAAAATGCAAGTAGAAAAATAGGGACCACTACGGTGGGAAGGTAACAGCGTTCCATGCACCTTTGGCATCTAGTCATACCGGCCACATGACCATGGAGACGTCCTCGGACAAGCACTGGCTCTTCGGCTTTGAAACGGAGATGAGAGCATTGGAAACGACTAGCACGCATGTATGGGGGAACCTTTACCTTTACCTTTTTAACTTCCATAGAAATGGGCAATCTCTCACAACTTCAAGTCATATTGAAATTAATAAAAGTGGGAAATGCTTGGGGTGGAAATTGTTTTATATGTGAATTTAAACTTCAGTCAGCTTCAACTTCTCCTGTCATGCCTCGAACAATCCAGTATCAGCATCCCAAGAACTACATGAAGAGAAGAGGGCAAAATCTCCTCCTGCCACTGGAGTTGCAGCTGGAGTTAGTGTGTGTAAAGAATGGAGGGTACTAAACAGTGGTTCTCAGGCTAGAAAGGACTGTTAAGTCAGCATACTTCAGATGGCTTCTCACACCATCAAGAGAATAGACAAGTAATTGTTGCTTTGGAAAGGCAAGGGGACAAATTCTAGAATTTAATCCTGGATCATTAATCTTTCTATGTTCTATATTTTGAATTGTGTCTCTTGCCATAGGCAGTTTGCACTATCTGTGGCTTCGTTCTTATCTGCAGGAAAGAAAGTAATTGGAGTTGTGTTTGAAAGTCTTCTATGGAGCCATTTCCTGACTAGGGGGCTAAGTGCTTGGATAGCTGAAATTTACTATCAAGAGTTGAATCAGACAATGGTTGTTCACTGTCTTCTTAAAACCTCTAGTGATGGAGCAACCAGTGGCGTAGCGTGGGGGGTGCAGGGGGGGCCGGCCGCACCGGGCGCAACATCTGGGGGGGGCGCGCTCGCACTGAGCTGCTCAGGGAGCCCCAAGGGCTGCACAGAGTTGGCTTGGCTCCGCTCTCGAGCTGCTCTTTCTTGCAAAGCGAAATGAGTCCGGCAGGTGAGATGGGCAGCCACATAAACTGAATAAAATAAATAGAAGCGGCCAACTCTCCGCCCAGGCTCAGGCCAACCGCAAGCGCCCCGCAGGCGCCCTGGCAGGTTTGGCCGAGCGAAGACGGACCCGCTGGCCGGCCGGCCTAGCTTCGTGCGCATGCGTGGCTTTATTTAGCGGGGCTCACGTGCGAGCTTGAATGCAGCGGCTCTTGCAGGTCAGAGCCCCGCCCAGCCGCCCTCGAGAGGGACCCGGAAGCATCCCGCATGCGCGCGACTCTTCTTGGAAAGTCTACGCCGCTGCGGGGCGCGTCTTTTCAGCAGTGCCGTGACGTCACCGCCCGCCCGCCCGCCCCTCTATTTCCGCTTCCGGTTGCCTTGCCCCGGGTGCTGACAACCCACGCTACGCCACTGGGAGCAACCACAATTCCTGGAGGCAAGTGCTCCACTGATCAATTGTTCTAACTATCAGGAAATTTTTCCTTAGTTCCAGGTTGGTTCTTTCCTTAATTAGTGTCCATCCATTGCTTGGTATTAAGCTTGGTATTAGTACATGAGGAAGAACTCAAGAATTCATTTCCTAAAATACTGTAAGTAGTCTTTATGCTAGAAGTGAGGAGCAGAAATCACCTAGTTTCATACTGTCAGCAACAAAATTATAAATTTTGCTGACATAGTTAATTGGCAGCTGTGGTTTTCTGGAATTTAGTGGGCATCATTTCCAAGTAAAAATGCAGTTATCTGTGATGATAGGCACAGAGAAAAATGAATTCTAGCAAAGACAGTAATACCCCTTTCCAAACTAAAGTTTAGTTTGACTGAGAAGGTCGCAATAATAAAAAAGCAGATACACTGAATTCTTAGGAAATTTCTCTTAAAAATTGTTCTTGCTGCTCAAGAAAGACATTAACTCTTTTTATTTAATAACTGTTTATGCTATCCTCAAAGCAAAAATTATTGCCCAGTTAAAACATTCATTTTTAATTTTCTGTCTTATATTCATTACTTTACATCCTACATGTGCTTGAACAGCATGTTGACTCTCTTGATTTTCCCAAAATTCTGTTCTGCTGTTTGGAACCTGCCAAATAAAATAAGTTTATAAAATACAACACTGCCAGAGAGACAAGAGATGCATGTGTTGTAGTACATTTTAACAGTTACAGGCGTTTCTTCTAATTTGCATTCTATATACATTTACAAATATTCCTTAAACAATACAAATTGCTAACCAACGTTAACAGCTTAACCAACAGAAATAGCATTAGCATACTGTACAGGTGGATTTTTCTTTTTTAAAAAATCTCACTAGAAAACAAGAAACTTCAGACATACATTCTTTTCTCTTTGTTTCATATCCTACATATACATATCTCTCAGCAGCATTTTTCATATCTGGATTCAGACAAAACTTACTCTGTAGGATGATGAGATCAAACCATGCATGGCAGCTTTTTACAAGTCTTGTTTTCAACTAACTGGTTTCTCCTTTTTTCTAGATAGGACCAAAAAAAAAAGTGCATGTGCACCAATAGAGACAACCTGTCCAGAAATTCTAGTTCCAGTTTTATAGTTCTTACCTTCGGAAAAGTAGCAAGTGATTCCATTCTAGAAACCATTAAGTCCAAATGACTTGCTATGAAGAACGCCTCTAAAATAATAATGACTCCTAAAAGTTATTTGCAAGCTTTGAAATGATAAAAGTAGGAGTTACAAACACTGAGTCACAGCTCCACCTCTTGCAATTTCACCAGCAGAAAGAATCCGTAGGCATGTAGCAAGAATGGAATTGCCTGTCTCAAATCTCCTAGGAAAAAATAGGAACACCCCCCCCACCAACAACCAGCAACTATAAAAAAAACCCAGTTAAAATCAGATCAAAGCTATTCAGGTGTTAAGAACCTGCCAAGCATTGCACAAACTTCCACAACAGAGTATTGCTTACTAAGTGAAGTTTCTTTCCTTGATTACTATCTGCCTGAACATTGATAATGAAGCCACTGAATTGGTATCGCCTCAGTATAGAAAGTGGTGTTGCCTCTCAGCTCAGTCATTCAAGGTACCTGCTGCCCTTTGATTATAATTCTTTACCACCTCCAGTTTGGTAACCCTACTATCAGTCCTACCTCCAGTCGTGTTTAGTCAGACGGAATCCTTCTGATATCACTGAGAATTACATATTAGGATGCAGCCCTAGTCTCCTGAAGCATCCTGTATGTACTCTGTGTATATTGCAATGGTGCTTCCGAGTCTTAATATTTGATGCAAATAATTACATTAATGTCATCTGAGATTAAAAATGGTTACAGCCACCATGACTGAGATCTGAAAGAGAATAAATAGTGAGTTCTATGTAACTGTTTTATTCTGTCATATTTTAAGAGCAACGGATTGCATGCTAAAGAGACAAAGAGAAAAAAAATTGATTTTCATAGAACTGAAACCACAGCAATGTACATTCCACAGTAAAATGTCACTATGCTTTCAGGGGTACATAACTTCAGAATTGGGATTAATAAACACTTCATTAGCTTTCCAATAACATAAAAAGCTTAATGGAGCTTAACTGTAATGGAGGCTACAGTTTCAGCCTTCTCTATTATACCGGGGCCACAATATGATGATATTTGTATGTGGCATATGATTCTGAGTGGTTTGCCATGAGGCAGCCGTTGGAGTAAGGAGAAAAAAAATGATCACTTCTCACTTTGAAGGGAGGCTGTGCTTCTGGGAGCCCAATGAGTTGAATTGGATACTGAGGCAGCAGCCCATTAGTCCAGCCTGGAATATTGGTGTTGGGGAGTGAAGCCCTGGAAGGACACCCACCTCCTCAATTGCTAAGAGACAAGCTGCCAATCTAACCGAAAAATTGGGGGAGTAGGGTGAGCATGAGAGAGGGGGAGGGGGAGAGAAGGAGATAAAAATACAGGTAATCCTTGACTTACAATAGTTCATTTGGTGACTGTTCAAGGTTACAATGGCATTGAAAAATGTGACTTATGACCATTTTTCACAGTTACGACCTTTGCAGCATCCCATGATCATGTGATTAAAATTCAAACACTTGGCAAGTGACTCATATTGATGTCCATTGCTGTGTCCCAGGGCCATGTGATCACCCTTTGCGATCTTTTGACAAGCAAAGTCAACGGGGAAGCCAGATTCACTAACTTATCAACTGCAGTGATTCACTTAATCACTGTGGCAAGAAAAGTCGTAACATGAGGCAAAACTCACTTAACAAATATCTCACTTAACAGAAAGTTTCGGCTCCACTGTAGTCATATGTCGAGGACTACCTGTATGTGCACAGAGTGAAGAGATTGGCTGGAGAGAAAAGTTGAAGAGAGAAGTTAAGTGTGTGGAACATCTGTCAGTTCCTGATTGGGAAGGGAGAAGAAAGGTCTAGAAGTGAAGATCCAGAAGGGTCAATTCTTCTGGAGCTCCCAAGACTCCAGAATGCGAAGGAGGGACTTGGCTGGCTGCAGGTGGCAGCTTCATCCAAAATCCAAGAGGATACTCACTGTTGGTGAAGAAGACTTGGTCTCTGGGGAAGGACTGGGCAGAAGACATAAAACATAAAATGCCTTGAGGGGTTCTTGGTGCTCTCTGAGCTTGCTTGTTTTCTTGCACATGTTTCTTTATCCTAACTAGGCAACATCATCAGGGCTAGTAAGGAGTGCTGTTTGCTGCCTGTTTATATTCTGGGATCTTGCCTGTCTGGGTAGGCAGGGAAAGTCTTAGGGATTTTTTGGTTGGCCTGTTTACTAATGGCTCTGTGGCAGTTTGTTGATTGGGGTATTGCTTACTTCATCATTGGTCTGAAGGTGACCTTACCCAAAAGACTCCAGCACCTATTGACCAGTAATCAGCACTCAGATCAGCATAGATTAACTCCCAGGTCACCTTCAGACCAAGAATCAACTAAGCAACACCCCAATCAAGGATAATGAAACATCTGCAAGAAAACAAGCAAGCTCAGAGAGCACCAAGACCCCTCATTTTAACCCTGAGCTACAAATATTCTCCACTGATAAAAAGCCTTCACTTTCTTGTTTTCTGTGTTAATTGCTATCCCTGTAAAAGCAATGTATCTCCAGTTCAAAAAAGAACTCTGTAACAGAGTAACTTCAGTTAACCCCTCCTCTAAGTCTTTTGATGAAGAGTAGTTTCAGCTAAGATTGTTCATCATCTTATTAATGGCATCATACTTTACATATTCATAGTTTGTTGGTTGAACTACATTTCTCTGGATAATAAAGGTAAAGGTAAAGGTTCCCCCGCACACACGTGCTAGTCATTCCCAACTCTAGGGGCCGGTGCTCATCTCCAATGACTTATAAACCACAATGGCTAAGTCCATACAATCTGGTGAGTAAAAATTTTATGGATTAGCTTCATTTGTAAATCTACTAATTCATTCTAGATAAGCTGGAATGATAGGAGTGCAGGCTGGACTTAAACCAGAGAGAATTGAATTAACTTGAATCACGTCTATGCATCCATATCTAACTATAGTATTATTAGTGTGTTTTCTTATTTTGAAATGCCCTTGGTTGTGTCTCTCATGTAGCATCCTAAGAATGGAATTTTTAATATTGTGCCAATCTTTGCCTGGTAGTGACTGATTACAGAGTTCATACCTTGAAGGGGAGCATGATTCAAGGATATCTGCTGCTGGGCCTCCTTACCCCTTCCCTCTTCCATGGTAAATGCAGTGTCAATGAGTTATAATAATAACTTAGCCTAGATATGCTCTTAGTCACAAGTTGATGTGATGATCCACAGGAAGGCAAAGCAGTTGGCTTGCAAGAGAAACAGTCCTTTAATAATTGCCAAGGTTCCCCAAGGGTTCCCACATAGGCTGGGAAGCCTTCAACCAAAGCACACATACACGTTCCTTTCAGCTGCCTCTGACTGAAGGCAATTTCAATACACCCAGAGAAGTATTCAATATCTCAAAGCCAGACAGATAAAGGCTTCCAGTTCCAGATTTCGGTGCAGCCAGATGTGCAAGGGAATCGCTCCTCACATCGCCTGGATTTCTTCATTGGGGGGCGCCTGTAAAGGGGTCATGTTCTGTTCCAGCCTACGACTGGGCCTGTTTGTGTGTCAGGGACAACCCCTTTTTCCTTTTTACAGTCAATAGCCTGGAAAAACCCAACCCAAATTTATTTACAGTTCAAACAAAAAAGCAATAGAATATTTCCTTCAATAAATAAATCAAAATATCAAACGAGTCAACAAACAGAAGGATCAAGAACAGACCAGGACTCTCTCATAATGTCTCCAAATGGTTGCCTTCAGCAACCAGCCCCACCCACACCTTCCTCTTTTATTATAAGTCCCAAGGCATGGCTTCTCACTGCCTTCTCCTCTCACTGAGTTGCCTCATTGATTTTCTCTGCTCTGCTCTGCTGGATTTCCTTCTGTTTCTAGTGTCTCTAAACAGATTCAGCTGTGACTCATCGAAGTCCAACACCTCGTACTCACACAACTGAGCCTCATGAGGAACATGACTGGAGGGGCCAGGCTGAGAGTCCTGCAGTACATCAGAGTTTCAAGTTTCAAGTTTTATTTAATTTGTATACCGCCCTTCTCCTTGGTAGGGACTCAGGGCGGTTCACAGGGCATATATAAAAAAGACAATACAAAAATTAAAAAAGATTAAACCCATGCCCAGTTAAAAACAGTAATACAAATCTAAAACAACAAATTAAAACCCATAATCCCCCGTCAGGCCAGACCAGCTAATTCAAATAGGTGGGTCTTCAGGCCACGACGGAAAGTTCGGAGGTCTGATGCCGTCCGGAGCTCCACCGGCAGTTGGTTCCATAATGCCGGAGCGCCCACAGAGAAGGCCCTCCCCCTGGGGGCCACCAGTCGGCATTCCCTGACTGGCGGCACCCTGAGGAGGCCCTCTCTGTGGGAACGCACAGGGCGGAGGGGAGTTGATGCCGGCAGCAGGTGGTCCCTGAGGTAACCCGGACCCATGCCATGTAAGGACTTAAAGATCATAACCAAAACCTTGAACCTCACCCGAAAGACAACTGGTAACCAATGCAGCTCGCGGAGCAAAGGTGTAACATGGGAGTACCGGGAAACTCCCAAGACAACTCTCGCGGCCACATTCTGTACCAGTTGGAGCCTCTGAGTGGTCTTCAAGGGAAGCCCCATGTAGAGAGCATTACAGTAGTCAAGGCGAGAGGTCACGAGCGCATGAGTGACCGTACACAGGGCATCCCGGTTCAGATAGGGCCGCAACTGGCGCACCAGGCGAACCTGGGCGAAAGTCCCCCTAGTCACGGCCACTATATGATCTTCCAGGGTAAGCCGTGAATCTAGGAGGACTCCCAAGTTGCGAGCCCTATCCACGGGGGGTAAGAGCTCACCCCCTCTGACACCAAAGGCTCTCCAAACCCCTCCTCCTCCTCCTCAGATTCATCAGACTTAGCTGCTGGGAGCACAGGCTGACACTGCATCACAACAGGTCGAAAGTCGTCCTGGAGGGGTGATGAGCAGAGGACAGGTCTTTCCAGTTGACGGTAGAATTGCGGCAGCCCTCCCGTCAGCTTGGAGCCACTCTCCGAACTGAAGAAGAAAGGATAGGCCACTCCCATGGCCCATTGTTAACCATTTTTTGCCAAAGCCAAAAGCACAACAAAGCACTCGAAAGCACTTGAAAACTGGGTGAGTATTGCCTTCTTGTTTTCCTAATTGTCTACTTTCCCTGCCAAAAGCTTTCCAAATATGCTTCCCCTTGTGAGAAGAGAGGGATTTTTTTACCCACCCTCCTTAATACCGGCCTTTGTCTACATTGGTAGAGAAAAGATAAAGCCTTGTACTAAATTATACTGATAATTGGACTTATTGCCTTTCTACGTTTGGCACAAAGTTATTATATTTACAGAAATGGACTATTCTACCTATTAGTCTAAAAAGGGGGACAAAAAAAGAAATAAATAAAAAGACACCGTCTGAAAAGGATTTGAAGTACTCTGGAGATAGCTAGTGAAAACTATTGGCAAACAAGCTTGCTTACATTTTGGACTGACCTTGGCATTAAGATAAAAACCTGAAACAGCTGGAGGTGAATTTGGCTTAGACTTTTTTTTTAATCCCATTTATATCCCGCCCTTCTCCGAAGACTCAGGGCGACTTACAATCTAAAGCACAAATCAATGTGTTTAGCAATAGCCTTCATTCTATGTATATGCCTGCTTATTAGGGCTTTCGCCCCCCCCAAGCGGCATTATTACAAAGTCAGCTTATTGCCCCCAACAATCTGGGTCCTCACTTTACCTACCTCAGAAGGATGGAAGGCTGAGTCAACCTTGAGCCTGGTGGGACTCGAACCTGCACGAATTGCAGGCAGCTGGTGTTACTTAAGGAGGCATTAGCCCACTGCTCCACCCAGACTTGTGGAGGTGGACACTTACTGATTTTTGTTTGAAAAATAGCCTCCACCAAGGACTATTTATAATTATTACAAAATGAAGAGGTATCAACCACAAACCCCACCTGACTATAAACTTATATTTGAAACAATCTACAGAGTCACTGAGATGTCTATCTCCAGATTTAATAATTTACATGCCAACCTTAAGTCACAAATTGAAACCCAGACTGCAACTAAAGAATTTACACTTCAGAATATAACAAAATTCTGAATATAACAAGAGCCTTGGTGGAGCAGTGGGCTAATGCCTCCTTAAGTAACACCAGCTGCCTGCAATTATTGCAGGTTCGCATCCCACCAGGCTCAAGATTGACTCAGCCTTCCATCCTTCCGAGGTAGGTAAAATGAGGACCCAGAATGTTGGGGGCAATAAGCTGACTTTGTAATAATGCCTCTTGGGGGGGGTGGTGAAAGCCCTAATAAGCAGGCATATACATAGAATGAAGGCTATTGCTAAGCACATTTGATTTGTGCTTAGATTGTAAGATATTACTATTGAGACAGAGGAATATAAGCAACAACAACAAAGTACTGAAAAAATTAATACCCCAAACCTGACTATAGTCAAAGAACCTACAATTTTTAAAGTACAAGGAACCACTACTATGACAGACAATCTTAAAGACCAACAACAAACTAAGGAAAAACTTAATACTCAACTTCTGATCCTCTCTAAGGAGCCTACAATTTCAGAAGTACACTACATGCAAGATAGTGATGCCAATATAGAGGAAGCTGAAGACCAACAAAGACAACCTGTGTAAAGCTTGGACAATCAATTACTAACTATAAAACTGGATAAGATTTTCTACTCAAAACAGTTCAACCCAGATGGAAGAAGAATCCAGACTGAACCAGAGACAGAGATGTCAGAGCAAATAAAGAGAGCAGAATTAACATGGCAACAATATAATGACTATAAATGGTTCAACCTTTGTATATTGCTGATGGCTGGATGGCCTCCTCTGGTGCAAATACTATACATGCAAGCAAATGAAGATCTATCTGGCAATTTAAAGCCCTGGGTCTGGAAACCCGACTGGCAAAAAAAGAAACCTAGAGTTAGATTCAAAATATGAATTCCTAGAGAATTATCGTAGGTCATTTTGTTAGTAATTAGTGACTTATAATTAGGATAACAAACAAATAAAACAGAAACTTAATGAGTCCTTTTAAATCTCAGTTTGCCTGCAGTCTGCAAGGAGAGACTCAGAAATGCAGTCTGCATTCATAAGCAGGAAACCAGCCGGTCTGGTATTCAAGGTGTCCAGGTTAAACAAAGACAAGAGCACAATTCACAACTGTCCCATGATACCACATTAGTTCCCGGCAAATGCCCCACCCCACAGTGACTCCTTAAATCTTAATCCCCAGGTGTGCCTTGTGGATTGGGGCAGGACACTCTCTTCCCGAGCAATTGAGCCTGCCTACGTTGTTCTCTCCTCCTCTCTGCTCTCCTGAACTTGCTCCTCACCTGAACTCTGTCTCCCTTGTTCCAAACCTGAAGGGCCCTGGCCTGCCTCAGCCTGCTCTTCCTCACAGTCCTCTGAAGCCACAGACACCTCCTCCTGGGCCTCAACAGGGTCCTGCTCCAGCTCCCTGTCCTCCTTGGATTCAGGCTCTGACGGAGGCATGACAGTTGAGCAGGATATCCATGTCTCCCTTTGTAGTTAGAATTTTGTTTCCTTATCAGTTAGTAAAGCCACTTTTTCTGCATTTTGTAACTTCCACTGGTGCATTCATGTGCTTGAACTTTGATCAACAATCAGTAGAGGACCTATAGAATTTTATGGCTCTTGCTTGAGTACAAGAGACCAGTGACTCCCTGTAACCCGCCAGCTTTTGAAAACAGCAAGATCCTCTGCAGTTGTTGGTGCTTTGGAGATGAGTTTTCCATCACATCCATGGCATCACAAGCAGAAATCACCTTTCTTCCTAGTCAGAATCCATTCCAGAAAGGAGCTCTATTCAGCCACCCCAGGTATTGATTGGATTAAACATCACATTAAGATAGGGGCCTTGAACATTTTGGTTTGAAGACACTGTCATGGTTCCAACAGATGGAACTCTTCAAAAAACTTCGAGGCATTGTTTACCTTAAAGAATCTTTATTCGAGTAGCATAACATTGCCACTAACATAATCAAAGCCAAAAACTGAATTCCCCTCCCCTGAGCACATAGTATCAAAGCACGATTCCCTCCTCCAATTAACAGTCATAAATCACATTCCCCAATTAGTTTGAAGCACGGGCTTCCCCTCCATCTCTCCAGCCCGCCAATTCTTTATCATCTCTTATTTCAACAATCTTGGTTCTCATGCTAGGTTCAGTATTATTATGTCTAGCTGGATTCTCATGCACATTCCCCCCCCTCCCCAGCATCATCTAACTCTAAAAGCAAAAAGAAGAAAATAACTATATCTCCATCTGTTGTCAATGCAAAAACATCCAATGTTATCAGCATTGACAGACACATTGAAACAGTTGAGAATATGTTGTGAGAATGATTTTGAAAAATGGCTTACTTAGTAGATATGTAACTGGTTAATATAATGTTCACAGTAAAGATACAATGCGAAATGTTGTGCTCAGCACAACGTGTAAATCCAAGGTTTACTATGAAGCATGGAAACAGTCTTTAAAGGTCAATAACTGAACTTAAGATAGTCACCAATGTATTCAGAACACGATTTTTGTCACTGTTTCTTTCAAGAATCTTATTTCTGGCCTGATAACATCATAGTATTTCAAGACTTTACCGAGGAAAAGTCATGAATTCAACTGTTAAATCCAATGTTGTATTTATTTATTTCTAGACACATTAGTTCATTACAAAATCAATTAAATAAAGAAAATAACTTTAGTAGGACCAATCAAAAACTTATTTCAAACATGTTTTAAAGAATTTTTCTTCAAATTGAAACTTATATTACAGAAAAACTGTAATATAATGCTTTATTATATTTATTTATTAAAGTAATGCTCTATTATTAAAATCAAAATGGTTTGATGGCATTAATTTACATTTATAATTTGCTTATAATATCATTTTGAATTGAGAATGAATTTTGGCATTTATTAGCAGCAAGAAAATTATTACAGGAGATTATGGAGCTTATAAGATATTAATGATATATAGGACACTATCATGTTATCAGCCTATATAGTATTAATTGCAATAGGCAGAAATGAATAGTGATCTTTTTGAATGAAAAAATTGCATTTTGGTATAAACAAATGATGCTTGTACTAAAACCCATTATTATTATTATTATTATTATTATTATTATTATTATTATTATTATTATTATTATTAACATTATTATTTACTCTTAGCTGCTTTGGATGCAATGGAGCATATTCATTTAAAACAATTTGAACTATGAAAGTATGGGTCACATTTTGAAAAAATGGGCAGCAATTCCCAATATATTTATGTTCACTGTTCACCGCCCTGAGTCCTTAGGGAGAAGGGCGGTATACAAATCAAATAAATAAATAAATAAATAAATAAATAAATAAATAAATAAATAAATATTTATTTATTATTAAATTATTCTTTTATTTCTAAGCTTGTATACCCAGAAATTCCATTTTAAAATCTTATTTCAAATCTATCTGGGGCTTATTCTGTTTGAACTTTCCAAAATAGCATTTTAATCACTCCTTTGCCATTAAAAATAAAATAAAATAACAATATAAACAATACAAACATTAGCGGTTTGCCTACAGCTGTAAAATGGACGTTTGGAGGACGGCTCTCGTCTTCCACGTCCAGATTCGCATCGCTGGGGGGGGGTCCTAGAGGGACCGAAGAGTCGCCCTGGAGGGGTGTCCAGACAGAAGGGGCTTTTGCAGAAACGCGGGGGGGGGCAGCAACCCCCTCGTTAGTGCCTGCATTCCCTTTGTACTGGCGGATGAAAGACTGACCATAGGAATATGGCCATCTCCTAAGCTGCAGACAGCCGAAGTCAAAGCTGACATCAGGCAACATTAAGCAGCGTGGAAGAGACAGGGTAAGATTCCTCTCTTGTACCTCAATCATCTTTTTTTCACCTAATTAAGCTGCTAAGTACTTTTCCCCCTGTGAAGAGGGAGGGGGAATTTAACCCTCCCCTTGGAAGGTGGCGAACAAATTCAGGGGTGTTTTTTTTTTGAAACAAAACGTTTAAGGAACAAATAACAAAAGAAAAGGATTCTTAAAGTACTTGGAGGACACCCAGTGGCTAAATTTGAAATTGCAATTCTGATTTTCTCTTTAAAGAAAAAAAACAAAAACCCAAGATAAAGAATAACCTTGAACATCAGGTGTGAGAGTCTACAATGGAAGATTTTCAAAAACAAATTCATGCTCTGTGGGAAATATCCTACCAAACTTATCAGCTTCTTTCTACAGCTGGTGATGAAATAAGAGCCTTTGGAAAAGAGTTAGAAAGTATCTCGATAAAACTAACCCAAACTCAGACTGTGATTACAACTAATATTTTATTGGGACATGACTCAATAGAAGAAATTGAACAATTAAATATATTGGCAGAAGAATTAAATAGTCAACAAATACAGGTTTCTGAAGATGGTGATGAAGAAAATATGGAAGGATGTTTATTTATTTATTATTTATTTATTCAGTTTATATACCGCCCTATTCCCAAAGGACTCAGGGCAGTTTACAAGGCAAAATTTAAAAACAATCCAATATAAAATTAAAATTAAATTAAATTAAGTCTAGCCGCAAAAATTAAATCACAATTTAAAAACATTAAACCCCTCAGTCCAGACCAGATAGCTCAAAGAGCCAGGTTTTTAGGTCCCGGCGAAATGAACGAAGGTCGGGGGCAGTCCGGAGTTCCGTTGGCAGTTGATTCCATAGAGAACACCCTCCCCCTGTGGATTGCCCGTCGGCAATCCTTGACCGGCGGTACCCTGAGGAGGCCCTCCCTGTGGTAGCGCACAGGATGATGGGAAATTGATGCTGGCAGCAGGTGTTCCCTTAGATAATCCGGGCCCATGCCATTTAGGGCTTTATAGGTCATCACCAGCACCAGCAGTTTACTTGGGCCAGGACAATTGTATCAAGAGGTGAAAATAATAGATGAGGTAAAAATAATAAGATTTGGTGCTATTGGCAGAGTCTTTAACTCTTCAAAGGTGAAGATTAGAGGTCCACCTCAACATGATACAGTAATACAAGAATGCTTTGATGACCTGGAGGCAAAGAAGCATAAAATGACATGGCAAAGGAAGAAAGCAAGAATAAGATGGAAGAAATATGAACATTTCTAAGAGGCCTGAAATAGATAATATTAAAATAGACAGGATAGTACTGGGATTACGAGAATGATTTGATGAGTAGATAAAAATATTGATCACTTAACAAAAATAATAATAAAGATAAAAAACAAAATACAAATGAATGAATATTAACATTGAAATATTGAGTGATATGGGTTAAGATGTATATATGTTAAGAATGATAGAATGTAGCTAGTATATTTGGATGCAGAGATATGAAGGATGTATTGAATGTTAAAATGGAACAAATTTTGGTTAAGGTTTAATATGTGGAAACTATAAATGAGAAACAAGAATATTTTATTGTCCTCTTTTCTTTTTCCTCCTTTCTTCTTTCTTTCTTTCTTTCTTTTTTCTTTTTCTTTTTTTTCTCCTTGCGATTTGTATTTTAATGATTACTATTTTAAATATAGTAAAATTGATATAGATATGGAAATGAGATAAATGAGAACTGGATTACAGTATTAAGTATGGAAGAGAACTGTATAAAGGAAAAAGAGGTTATTTAGTAATATGAAATTGAAATCTTAAATGTTTTAATTTTAATATTAATACAAAATTAAAGCTAGAAAAATAGATAAGGTGTTTGATGTTTTAAAGATGGAATGTTAAAATATGAAATATATTAAAAGATCGATGGATATACATTCAAAAAATAAAATAAAAAACTATTAAGTGATTGATGGATAGCAATACAAATATGTTAACTTAGATAAGAGATAATATATATCGAAGAAAAAAGAGAGATGAAGTATTGGCTATAATAATGTGGAGATTTGTAATAATATGTATCTGTCTGAAAATGGAACTATTGTAACTCGGACACCACGTTGCTTTCTAAAGATATTATTGTAAATATTGAAAAACTAATAAAATATTATAAAAAAACAATAAAAACATTAAAAATAATTAACAATTAAAAGCACACGATAGAATCACCAGGAGACTACAGTCATTCAAGAACAGTACAGCTCCACATCCATCTCTGATCTCCAAGCTAGATGGGAAACCAGGTCTTCAAGCCCTTCCAGAAGACCAAAAAAATCAGGGCCAGCCTGCCCTCTGGGAGGGGGGCAGAATGATGTTCCATAGTGTGTGAAAAGGCATTCTCTAGTGGATGAAACTCACAAGTTTCTTCCGTTGGATCTGATGAGATGGGTAGAAGTCACTGGGTGAGGTGGTCCCTCAAATAACTTGGCTGCATGCTATACAGGGCTTTATAGATCCTCACCAGAATCTTGAACTAGACCAGGAAGCAAACAGTTTGTGGAACAGAGGTTTAACATGCCAATAACTGCCCATATTGCTGCATTTTCCAGCCCAGATACAATCACCTGAGTTATAATAAGATAAATTATGATGACTCTTCCTTTGTACTTACTAGTTATGTCTTTATTGCACTCTAGTGGGTGTCCAAATAATGGCGGCCAGATTTACAGCCTTGGATCACCATTTTGTGATTGATCCCGCATGTTTTAAATCTTAAATCTACTATGCTATCATTTGAGATATATTCCAGATGATTTTTATTTATTTCGGTTGACTGCTTTCCCAGAACCACAAAATGTCATAAATAATCTCTCTCAACCATCAACCCACCCATACTGTAATGTTTAATTAATTTAAGAGCCTGTGGTATTGTGAAATATGTAATTATAAGCATAATGAAAGAGCAGTAGTGTATATGGTTGGCATGCAAAAGATTTCTTGATACCTTTTCATGGGGATGAAAAAGAAGTTTGTGTAAAACCACTTTCAATCCATGTAGTTCAGCCTTTCTTGACCTACTGTAGTCCATTGCAGTTGTATAACTTTTATCAGCCTTTGTAAAGATATTGCAGCATTAGGTAATGTGTTAAATAGACAGAAGCCGTGATGTACTAAAAGTGCTTTTTAAAAAATGATATATTTAATATATTTAAATATATCATTATCATTCCTGCCTTTTATACTGAGATTTAAGATTCAAAAAGTCATCTTATATTTGTATGCAACAGAAAGGTAGGGTAATCAATATATATATATATATATATATGCTTTGTTCCTTTCCTGTCCAAGCTAGCACACCTAGCAGTTCAAAAGCATGCAAATGCAAGCAGATTAGTAAGTACCACTTTGGAAGGAAGGTGACAGCATTCAGTGCACCTATGGTGTATAGCCATGCTGGCCACATAGTCATGGAAATTGTCTTCAAATAAAGCTAGCTCCCTCAGCCAAGAAACGGAGAGGAGCCCCATGCCCTAGAGTAAAACACCACGGACCTTTTTATAGTTAGATGTTGCTTTCATGTCATATTTTATGACAAAAAGCAGTCACTACAGATTTGGACAACATGCTTATTAGCTTTGGTTAAGCCCCAACTTTTTTACTACAATGACAGTTGGTGGAGCAGATAAGATAAAAGTACATGTGAATTTTTATTAAAGCAGCAGAGAGGTATGTGTAGCTTATGACTGGTGTGTTGTGTTGTTCTCTGAGCTCTACCTATGTTTCATTACCATATTAGTGTTTGTATTAACCAAACAGGATGGTTTAACGTCTTATATGATCACAACCTCTACACTGGGCATTATATTATCTAAGTGATACTGTATACTGATTGTGTGATTTGTAGAACTCAGAAAATAATTTCTAAAAGGCTATTTATTTATTTATTTATTTAATTCCATTTATATCCCGCCCTTCTCCGAAGACTCAGGGCGGCTTACAAGCTTAGCAGTAGCCTTCATTCTATGTATATGCCTGCTTATTAGGGCTTTCACACACACACTCCAGCGGCATTATTGCAAAGTCAGCTTAATTGCCCCCAACAATCTGGGTCCTCATTTTACCTACCTTGGAAGGATGGAAGGCTGAGTCAACCTTGAGCCTGGTGGGACTCGAACCTGCACTAATTGCAGGCAGCTGGTGTTATCTATCTATCTATGCAGCAGCAATGTTTTTTCTCACAATAAAGCTCAAACAGAGCTATTTCAAAAGGCGAAACCTCTCTCTGCATTTTGCAGCGTGAATCCAGAAGGCAATGAGAACCTGCAAGCTGCTTAATGACTGGAGGGCGTGGAAAAAAAAGAAGAGCAGAGGCAGGGCAGAAATAGCACAAATTCGATTCAAGAGCCATTGAGAAATAAATAGAACTGATTGGGAGACAAAGAGAAAAGGGCACACAGGAAAGGGAATCTGAAAAATCCCCCTTTCTGACTTCTCAAAAGGAGAAAGGAGAAATTCAGCTTCCATCTACATTCTTCCAACTTTAATAGTTGCTTAAATATACACATTTTGACATTTGGAATTTGTTACAGGGTGACAGGGAAATCTGTTCAACATTTTGGCACTGGCCTGAAAACCTATCTTCAATTTGCATTTATATTATACTAATAATTTCATGTTCACTTTTGGCACGGGTAGCATACAGCCAAACAGAAAAACATAATGTTAAATAGCGGGTTCTTTGGTGCAGGAATGAAGATGCAAAGCTGAGTACAAGGTAACTCATAGTTTATTTCGTGCAGGAACTGTACTGGGGAAAAAGGCTGCAACTAGCCGCAATATATAGTCTAGCCCAGGGCTGTTCAACCCGTGGTATGCATACCACTTGTGGTACACAAGCACATGGCTGGTGGTACACGGCGTCGCCTTCCTCCCCCCTGCCTCCCCCCGCTCCTTCCCAGCACTTGCTGCTACAAAACAAGCTGCTTGGCGGTGGCCTGCCCTGCAGGAACCCTACTGAGGGCGTGCAAAGAGCGCAGGCACAGAGTGAGGCCCCGCCCTCCCCAGGGACTCATTGTGCAGCAACCGGCCTGAACTCTTCTCGTGTGGGATACGTGTCGTCCTCCCCCCCTCTTCTCATTTCAGAAGCAAGGGGACAGAGTCATCCACTCCCTCGGCAGGTAGGCCCCCTCCTTCTTTTCCCCCTTCTCTCTCTCTCTCTCTCTCTCTCTCTGTTGCGGCCTCTTCCATCTTTTTTTCCTCTTCTCCCCACTGCGAGATTGCGATACCCCTCACAGCCCCGTATGGCCAGCCCCAACCTCCGCTGATGGGCTTCAGTGTTTGGTGAAAATGCTGCATTTTTACTACTAGTGTGCACAACGAAGGTGCGTCAACTGTGCTTCCTACAAACAGCACAGAAGCCCCACACCTGCAAGGGCCTACACCTCCTCAACAACACAACGCGTCAACTGTGCTTCCTATGAACAGCACAGAAGCCCCACGCCTGCAAGGGCCTACACCTCCTCAACAACACAACGCGTCAACTGTGCTTCCTATGAACAGCACAGAAGCCCCACGCCTGCAAGGGCCTACACCTCCTCAACAACACAATGCAGGTGCTTCAACAGTGCTTCCTACAAACAGCACAGAAGCCCCACGCCTGCAAAGGCCCACACCTCTTCAATAACACAACTCAGGTGCGTCAACTGTGCTTCCTATGAACAGCACACAGAACCCAAGCCTGCAGAGGCCTGCACCTCTTCAGTATCCAGAAGCAGGTGCGCCAACACTTCAAACTGCATCACCTCTTCCCAATGACAACGTAATTTCCAGCAATGATCAACGGTTGAATCGACAGCCAGCACAAACCTTAGGGCATACGCCACCACTGAATTCTCTTGCAGCATCATTCCATCCTGGTGCACCTCATCCTTATTCACCAGAGAACCTTCACACCCAAGGGGCCCAACAAATTTCTTTGGCATCAAGGAGTGAGGGGTCAGACCATTCTGATCATGCCAAATACATAATTTGCTGAGAGCTTCTCAACTCTAGCCTCTCAAAGTTTAATGACCATCCAGAGAAATACAGATCCTGGAAAGCAACCTTTAAAGCTGCTATTGCTGATCTCAACTTCAACGCCAGAGTGGAACTTGATCTACTCATAAAGTGGCTGGGCCCAGACTCCACAGATCGTGTTGAAGGACTGAGCATAGTACATGTTGACTCCCCATATGAAGGTCTTGCTGCTGGATGGACAAGACCTGAACTACGGAAGCCCAGAAGCGTTAGAGAATGCCTTATTCAAAAGACTACAAAACTTTCCAAAGATAGGCAACAATGACAATTACAAGCTTCAGAAACTAAGTGATCTCCTCATGGAAATAGAATTGGCAAAAAAGACCCACATCTACTTGGTCTAAGCCACCTGTATTCCTCCCACGGTGTCAATCCAGTGTTGTCCAAACTGCCATATGGCCTGCAGAATGGATGCAACCTGTCCAGTTGAGTAATCAATTCTCCCCCAACGTATTTCTGGGGACTTTTGCCTGTAGTAGTGCAGGGCGTAGAATGCTGGCAGAGTAAAAAAAATCTGCCAATCTGTGATGCCAGTCACCTGTGACAATGCGCTTGAGTGATTCCTTTCTTGTCCTCACCATGCGTTCAGCTTGACCATTAGAAGATGGATGAAAAGGCGCAGATGTTGCTTCTTTTTGAGGTCTGCGTAGGAGACTGCTTCAATCGGTGTCGGCACGAAAAGGTTCTCAGCCAAATGAAAGGTTGCTGGGCTTCACACGCAGAGTAGCGTTGCGACCTTCAGTCCTTCTTCCGCGATCTGATTGGCCCTGAGGTAGTTTTCTACTTGTGATAGATATGATGGCCATTCCTCTGGGTGTTTCACATCAAATTCTCTTAGTTTCCTGACCTTTGGCATTCTTTTGCTGGTTTCTGCATTCTTCCAGATCCTGCTTCTAGGCTCAGGGAATGAGTCCAGTGAGCATAAGTTCGCTAGCAAGAGGGGGGGAATGCCTTGAGAGGGGGGGGAAAATGCCTTTTCCCTCCGGCGTGTGCTGCTTTTCCCTCGTAGACTTCAACTCTTAATTAGTGAAGCAGGATCCCACTCTCGTCGCCACTGTTAAATAGTGGGTTCTTTGGTGCAGGAATGAAGACGCAAAGCTGAGTACAAGGTAACTCATAGTTTATTTCGTGCAGGAACTGTACTGGGGAAAAAGGCTGCAACTAGCTGCAATATATAGTCTAGCCCCTAGGTGGCAGCCAATAGGTTTGAATCAACCATTGCTGCCTGGAGATAGCCAATTGCAGCACAGGAGACTTGTAGTCTGGGTTGCTGGAGAGCCGTTAGCTGCTCCAGCAACCCACGTGATATACTTTAAGAGCCCAGTACATAACACGGAAGACTCAATGATCAGTGCCATTACTCTTTCCTGTCTAACACTAGTTCAACTTCCCCTGCTCCCATCCACAATAGAGTCACTACAAATAGAAGAGGCCATTTTTCTTTCTTGAGGGCAACTGAGATAAAGAATTCATTAAATAGTTGGTTGCTTTCTTGAAGAAGTGAGACACATTGTGAGGTATATGAAAGGCTCTGGTTATTTTATTCTGTCTTCCCTGTGAAGCCACATCTGACTGGAAACAGCTGCTTTGCTTCTGTAGTAATCATGGGGAAATATATTTGGTGCATGTTCATGTATCCTCAGATGATGGGGGGGGACCCTGGAAGTGGCCTGCTGAGCATTAAACCTGCTGGGTAATGAAACGTCTGCAAGAAAACAACCAAGCTCAGAGAGTGCCAAGGACCCCTCCCTTCAACTGTGCTGGAAATGGAATTAAAACACCAACAAAATTGAATTGGTAAGAAAAGAGTTTTATTCTGCAGAAAATAGAAAAGCAGTTTGCAAAGCGTGTTGGATCCTGGTGAGAGACTTCACCAGGAATTTGTAAACCAGAGACCACATGCAAGCATTCAAATTCATAATATTATATACAGTTCTATCACGGTGCCCTGTTCCCTCCCCTTCTGTCCCATTTGATAGGCCGTTGGGGTTTACAATCTGTCTGAGATGCCTAGTCAGAATACATTATCCCTCCCTTTGTTTGATTACATCAATTCAAATTTCTCCCCATCCTTTTGTCCTGTTTACTGTTCCCCCTTTAAGGATCAATTGTTAAGCTTAAGTGTCTCCTATAGCCAAGCTTCCTGGAATTCAGTGCCTATGTCAGTGATGTCGAACCTTTTAGAGACCAAAAACCTTTTAGAGATCTTTTACTGCCCAAACCGCAACCCAAACCCCACTTATTTATTGCAAAGTGCCAGGGGCACATCAGCATTATGGTGACCTCAGGGGAGGGCAGGGAGGCGCCTCTGAGTGCCACCTCTGGCACACAAAAATCAGGGGCACAAAAATGGGCCACCGTGCTGCAAGGTGCTGATACAAGGCACTGCACTACGCAAGAACAGGGCAGGTCTAGTGAGTATCATGCAGGCACTAGCCCTGCCCCATTTGCAGTGTGTGCATGCTCGCAGCCCCATGCATGCACACATGCATGTAAAATGCTTCCCCCTCCCTTTTCTTCCAGTCCACCAATCAGCAATGGTTGGTGACCTCTGCTCTACCATCTCTACTTGAGCTTGTTAGTCAGCTGCTTCGCCTCCTTTGTGCTGGGTGCGGCTCCTGCTCTGGGCGGCGGCGGTGGCCTGATGGATCTGCTGCTGCCAGCAGTGGCATGCGTGCCAACAGAAAGGGCTCTGAGTGCTGCCTCTGACACGTGTGCCATAGGTTCGCCACCACTGGCCTATGTACAGTTTCAGCTTGACTAATCCCTTATTGGTTAAACAATTGAAACCTTTTATTTTTAAACTTCTTTGTTTCTCACAACTGTGAGCTGAAAATATTCTCTATTGGCAGGGCTTTTTTTGTCATAGAACGCTCAGAACGGAGTTCCGGCACCTTTTTTGGATGGAACCTTGTAGGGTAGGCAAGGCGGGTTGTATGACATGTGTGAGTTCCAGCACCTTTTTCTTTTACAAAAAAGCACTGTCTATTGGTATATTACTGCCTATCCACTGCCTATCTACCAAAATAACATACAGCTTGTGGAAGTTTTGTAAACTCCAGCATTTAAAGAGATGAGAAACTGATTTCAGCCAAGGAAATATCCATTTCTTTTTTTCCCCTTGACTTTTGCGAGTGAGAGCATCTTTAAATGAAATTCAGATTTCAGGGATTATGCAATAGTACGTAAATTCATCCATCCCATCAAAAATGTGGCTTATTTTTTTTGCTGATTTCTAATAGTTTTAAAAATCATTGACACATGTTTTATAAATGCAGTTATGCATTTCTATCATTTATTTGATACAGAAGTTAAATGTTAATGATTAAAAGTGGTGTTTTCTAATCCCCTGTAACCACAAGAAAATTAATAATTTTCTTCAGATTCACTTTCTCATTGTATGGACTCACAGTATCATGAAGTTTGGGAAATCCTGTTTTGATACTACATGGGTTCCATGCTAAATCTTTAAGGAAACAGAAGATTATTTCATGAAATGACACTGGGACTCAGAACAATTTTTTTATTTATATAAACATTTACTATTTTGCCTTTCTAATAATTGTGTATCATGTAGGATGGGTAATATTTTTGTAGCATGCTAAGTGTCAATCAAATGTCCTTGGTCTTTGAAACTTAGTAGTATAAATAACTTTTTCCTGAAGTTCTATTTCAAATGAAGGGTGACTTATATCTGAGTAATGTGCTATAAGCATCATGAGCAATTACTGAAGACAGCTTCTAATGTATCCCATGGTAGCAACAAACTTAGACATAAAGCTCAGAATTGGTATCTACATCAGAAAGAGCATAGTAGAACCAAATATAAGTTATGCTTATTAATCTTTTCTGGTATAACCACAGCAAGAATAAGCTTTGTGCAATGTTGGAAGAATGAACGAATACCTTCAGAAGAACTAATAAAAAAAAAATACTGGAATGCGTGGAGATGGACAGATTAACTATGAGGCTGAAAGACAAAGAAAAAACAGAATACTACCAAAGCTGGAATCTATTCTACAAATGGCTAGAAGAGAGAGCCAAAGAGTAGGACTTGATTATGTATTAGCATTTTATGAACCCAGGTCATAAACATATGTATGTAGAGGGGGGAAAACAATAAAAAGCTTATTATAAGAAAGAGCACAGTAGTGTAATAATGATATTTCAAAATAAGGAAATTGATCAGATGGATTCTTGTTTGTAGAAGTCTGAGACATTGACTTGCAGCACCAGCTATTCCCGAAAAAACATTAGGAAAGGAGGACCTCAGGCAGTTTCTTGTTGGGGTCAAAATGGGATTGGCTTAGATTCCTGAATTCTCAACATATGCACATCTATACTCCACCTCACATTCTTTATACACAGTCACACAGAGAAGTTGATTATTTCTTAAGGATTTTTTTTCCGTTTCACTGCCCTATCCAGTGCCTGCAGGATCAGATGTTGGTTATTTAGAATATTGTATTCACTCAGTTCTATCAGCTGATCATATTCTTCCTCAGTGAATGTCATTGAGTATGTTGAGTATGGAGTGTTCTTACTGGAGATGTCAACATTACCGTATTTCATTTCTGACTCAGAGCGTTTGACACCTAAAAAGGGGGAGGAATTGAAATGTTAATGTCCAAACCAAAACTTACTATATATATATACTTACTACAAATAATTCTTTTCTATAGGTATCAAATGGACATATAAGGAAATTCTTTTCTATAGGTATCAAATGGACATATAAGGAAAGTCTAAGTTGTCTTCAACTTAGACTTTCCTTATATGTCCATTTGATACCTATAGGAAAGAATTATTTGTAGTTAAGGTTGAACTGTGGAGTCCTTGGTGCTTTCTGAGCTTGGTTGCTTTCTTGCAGACATTTCAATATTAAACTAGGTAATATCATCAGTGTTTGTAGGGAATGGGTAGCTACTAGCACTGATGTTACCTAGTTTGGTAATGAAACATCTACAAAAACAAACAAAATAAACTATCTCAGAAAGAACCAAGGGCCGAAAGTTCACTTGAGTATGCAAGCACTCTTGAAACTGAGAAGAGGCAGGTCTGTATACAATGACAATACTGCCTGTGTTTTCTGATAAAAAATTGTTTTAATGGATTTCATTTAAATCAGATTATCATCAGTGTCTATTAGGGATGTAGATCAAAGTACTGCATTCACTTGTAACAGCAATTTGAGGCTGTTCTATTTTAGACCTTTACTGATAATTGTGAATATACATGAGAATTGTTTTTTTTTCAAAATAGTGTTTTGAAAACATGATGTATGTATGTATCTTGTTAGATAGATAGATAGATAGATAGATAGATAGATAGATAGATAGATAGATAGATAGATAGATAGACAGACAGACAGACAGACAGATAGACAGACAGACAGACAGATAAATGATAGAGATGTCTTCCAGTGTGCAGTTACATTTGGATATTTCAGAAGGATTTAGGATTTTGGTTTTTAGAAGACTTTTTGGAAAAGAAAAGAACGTGATCTAAAATAGAGGTTCTGCGTACCTTTCTCCACCCCATTTCTCTTTGTGTTACCTTTGATCTCATTCATATTCAAACTAGTCTCAAGGTGCTGGAGTTAGAATGTTGAATTATGGGTCTAAGTCACGGGTCGGCAACCCGCAGCTCTGGAGCCGAATGCAGCTCTTTCAGCCGTCTCCTGCGGCTCCCAGTGCAGTCCAAAAAAAAAAAAAGTGGGACTAAAAAAGTTCAACCAATCAATTCAAACTTCTCATGGAAAAAAAAACTTGTGAAGCTTGAATTGATTGGTTGAAGTTCTTTGGTTTGTGGGACTTCCCACAAGCTGTTTGTGGGACTGCCCACCTCTTTTCTTCCTCAGACTGCACATGGTGGCAGTGGAGGAAGAGACAGGAGGATTGCTGGAAAGGTGAGTGGATTGGTCAGATGGGGTGTGCTGGGGAGGGGGAGTTCTGTGTGTGTGTGTGTGTGTGTGTGTGTGCGCGCACACACACGCACACACACCTCCAAAGCCGTTCATTGTCAAGGTTTCTTCCCAGTGAGGAGGGTCCGCTAGAAAGAGGGGATTTAGCAGCTTAGTTGGTCAGCCCACAAGCTTTCTCTTACCAGTTTTGTTGGATGAGGAAAGACGAAATCTCCTTTCCCGATCTGTACCCTCCCTAATACCCATTGGACACTATTCTGTCCATTAGAAGGAAAGAAACCAAAAGCCACCCCTTTCACGTCCCTCCTTCCAAGCAGGGAACCTTTTGGGGGAGGAAAGGGTGAAGCAAACACACCCATCCCCCAACCATTCCGTGCAGAAGAAACTAAGACTGATCAGTCACATTTATTAGGAAGTGGCCCCTCTATTCTGGAGAGCCAGCAGGGCCCCTGCTTCGCTTTTCCTACATCAGCAGGGCTGGCACTCCCTTAGCCTGGAAAAAGAAGAGTAAAAAACTCAAAAAGATGGTTCTTGCTAGCGGCAGGGAGCTGTGAAGGTTGGTGACTTGGGGGGAAGGTGGTGTCGGAAGAAAGGGATAAAAGGAAAGCTTTTGTTTCGCTCTCTCATTCACTCACATGTTCCTCACAAAAAATTCTCTTGCTCTCATTCACTCACATTTTGCTCTAAAAAGCCTCTTTCACACTCTCATTCACTCATACATTGCTCGAAAATGCTTCTGTCTTGCTCTCATTCACTCGAAAGGCCAGCCACGGCGCCTCCATTGACTTCCATGGAGACACTTGGCAATGAAGGGGCCAATTAAAACTGCTCCCACTAGTGCTGCTACTGCTAACTTTTTCACTTGCTGCTTGGTTCCGATGAAACTGGAGAATCCTTGGATGCCACTGCTGGGGGTGGAGGAGGCTGCCCGGGTTCGGCCGTAGCGGAAGCCAACGACAGTAGCGGTGGAGGTGGTGGTGAGAGAGATGCTGGAGGTCTGCTGCATCTCTGTCAGCCTCCGCCTCCCTCGCAGAAACAAATTCCCGTGCAGGCCCCCATGGCAGCAGCGAGCCCCAAGGACCGGGCAATTGCTCCGCTGGCGGCGGCTGCTTTTGGGGTGACCTAGTGCACTCGCCGAGATGCTGGAGCTGATTACTGCCTGCGGGGTGCCCTGCTGCCGCTGCCTTCCTGTTTCTTCCACCTGGCAGGCAGGAGTTGCTACCCCTCCACCAAAGCCGCGCAGTGCGGGGGCTCCGCCGGGCCTGGAGCACCTCCAGGATCTCTGCAAGGGTACTAGGCTGCCTCAACCACAGCCACCACTGCTGTTGCCAACCTTCCTGTTTCTTCGGCCTGGCAGGCAGGTGTTGCTACTCCTGCTGCCAAAGACGCCAAAATGTGAGTGAATGAGAGAGTGAGAGAGAAGCTTTTGCAAACAAAACGTGAGTGAATGAGAGCGAGAGAGAAGCTTTTCCAAGCAAAGGCGAGTGAATGAGAGTGGAGGGGGCAGGGCGGCTGCATGTCTCGCCTTAGGCTCCACTCTTCTGTCAAGCTTATTGTTCTGCGCATGTGTTCACATGCGCATGCATTTTTTGTGGCTCCCGGGTTTTCCTTTTGTGAGGGAACTGATTCCGAGTGGCTCTTTCACTGTTTCAGGTTGCCGACCCCTGATCTAAGTCAACATGGGTAACACATCTGGGGACACTATGTTGCAAAATATGGTATTTTATGTAGCATTTTTTTTACATCACTCTGTAAACCATTGTGTACTACATTACGCAATGTAGTGTGTACATTAATAATCTTGCTTTGCTACATTAATGATAAAAAATAATTATAATATTGAAATACCTGGGGCTTTGTAGTATCGAAAAGTATCATTCACTTGTGGAAAGAACAATAATATTGGTGCTGCTGGATTCTCAGCATCTTCAAATAAATAACATTCCTTCAGATGTTTGTCATCATCCTTCAGGACAACTTTGGGAAATGGGATTCCTTGATCTGCATAGTACTTGCATGATTGCTCCAGGGGCTAGATAAAATAAATAAATAAATAAATAAATAAATAAATAAATAAATAAATAAATAAATAAATAAATAAATAAATAAATACATAAATACATAAATACATAAATACATAAATACATAATAAATAAATAAATAAATAAATAAATACATAAATAAATAAATAAATAAATAAATAAATATAATAGTGCATGCATGAGATACTAAATCTGACTTTAGAAAAGCCTGAGGAACATGAGACATTATTGCTGATGGATGCTGGACGATTGAGAAAGTCAAAGAATACCTAAAGACATCAGTATGCTTTATTGATTTTAGAAATGCCTTTGATTGTATCAATCATGTCAAGCTGTGGAAAGTGCTCAAAAGAATAGGAATCCAAGAGTATCTCATTGTCTTCATGGGAAACTTATATAGAAGCCAGGAAGCTGCAGTATTGACAAGACATGGTGAAGGATTGGCTCCAGGTTTGGGAAGGAAGTATGACAAGGCTGTATAGTCTCCTCTTTTCATTCAACCTATATGCTGAATATATATTAAGGGAAGATGGATTAGGAGAAGATGAGTGTGGTATAAAATTGGAGGAAGAAACATCAATAACCTGTGTTATGGTGAGGATTATTATAAGTGAAAATCTGCAAGCTCCAATAATAAATGTCAAGAAGCTCAGTGAAAAAAAAGGGACTAAAATTAGATATAAAGAACACCAGCTAATGACAATAGGTTGAACAACATGCCCTGAAACTGATAATGAAGATATCAAAGTGTTAGATAGCTTCTGCCTTTTAGGATCAACCATCAATAGTAAAGGAACAAGGAGGCAATAAATATGCAGTCAGGAACGCTTTGGAAAATATATTCAAATGCCATGTGGGGTCTATATCTACAAAGATTAGAATTGTGCAAGCAATCCCTCTATGGAAGCAAATTTGGGCTTTGAAGAAGCAGGATAGAAAGAGTATTGATACTTTTGAAATTTAGTGTTGGAAAAGACTCCTGAGAATCCCGTGGACAACCAAGAAAACAAACACATGGATCATCAAACAAATCAACCCAGAGTTCTCACTCATGGCATTAATTAGCAGGCTCAAATCCTACTTAGGACCGTTTAAAGACTTTCAGTGGAAGGGTCTAATACTGGGGAAGATAGAAGGAAACAAAAGAAAAAGTTTGACCAGCAGCAAGGTGGATAGATTCAGTTCCATGGATGCTCTGTTGAAAGATGCGGAACGCCTGAAAGATCAGGCTAGGGACAGATTGTCATTGAGAACATTTGCCTTTGTGGTCACTATGAGTTGACAATGACAAGACATTAACATTAAGATTGAAATGAAGTAGTTTGTCCACAACAGAACAGAACCTCTGGGAAAGATATTAAAACAAAATAAGGTAAATTACCAAACTTTTTTTCCCTGATGAACAATCTAGAGCAGTGATGGTGAACCTTTTAGAGACCGAGTGCTCAAACTGCAACCCAAAACCCATTTATGTATCATCGGGTGCCGGGTGGGCATGGCCCTTTGCGTGGGCATGGCCAATTGGGCGAGCGTGGCTGCAGTGGTGGCTGCAGACTGGGTGGGACTGAAAAGTTCAATCAATCAATTACAACTTTGTGAGAACTTTTCTTTTCCCCACGAGAAGTTGTTTAATTGAGCCTTTTTTGGGGGGGTACATGGTGGCAGAGGCCTAAAGAGAAAAAGGTTTTATAAAACCCAGCTGAAGGCCTAGGACTGGGGCAACGGCATGCATGCCCACAGAGAGGGCTCTGCGTGCCACCTGTGGCACCCATGCCATAGGTTCGCTATCATGGATCTAGAGCTTATAGATGCATGGAGATGCAAAAATGGTGAACCAAATAATACACTATTTTTCTGAAAGATTCAAATCTTTTTCAAGAATTCGTATATTTTGGATATCTAAGAATTTGGCTACTAGTGTTCATAAAATGGAGATACGGCCAAAACATTTTCCATTTACAATCCAGTGACTAGTATATAAAAGGAAAACCAATTCCCTCAAATGGAGGTTAAGTGAAACATTGCAGAAAGATACAGTAATGAAAGCAGGAAAAAAGAAATAACAACAATTTTTGATAAAACTATTAATAAAGATAAAAATGATTAATGCAAAACAAAAGGTTTGTGAGTGTGCAAATAAGTCAGGGAAATGATTGTCATATAAACTGAAGAAAGAAAAACAATAAATGAAAAATGAAAAAAATATAAGATGAAAATAGTGCGATAACAGATAGTTTAAGATGCAAAAAATAACACTACTACTGTAAAATGTATAATATTTAATATAACATATAATATTTAAGGAAATAAAATTTACCAAAAATCATAGAAAAACAATTAATGAATGGATCCATTACATTAAGAGAAGTTTGTGAAACTGTAAAAAAAAAGGTCAAAATAAGGAAAGCACCTGGACCAGATGGTTTACAAGCTTTTTAAATATTTTGCAAACATTTTGAAGGTCAATTATTGTAAACATTTCAAAACAAGTTATAGGCTGGAAAGATACTGGAGAGTAGTTTGGAGGCTAAGACAGCAGTAATAGCTAAAGAAGATCAAGACTTTTCAACAAAAAAAATATCACCCAAGATCATTACTGAGTAATGATTTTAAATTATTCACAATGATTTTAGCTGAGAGAATGTAAATAGCTTTACAGAACCTTATTCATTAAGGTCAATGTGGAAGGGGATTTTATTAGAGGGGATTTCATATTGTCAATTAGAGGGTTAAAGGGAGATGTTGAGATAAGGGGAAATTTGGTCATTAGTTTTAAAATATTTGGAAATCAGTTGAAAATAAGGATTTTACCTGTTTAATATTTAAAAATTAGACCTAAAGGGGGAAAAATAATTATTATAAATAGGTTTGATTTATTGATTAACCAAGGTAATATATATAATGGTTTTGATTTATTAAAAAGGATATTGTATTATTAAGTAGATGATTTAATATGGTGGGAAATAGATAACATTTAGGAAATAGAACAAGATTACATTCAAATAGATAAAATATGTATTTTGGGTATTATATTTTGCTATGATGTGAGACAAGGGAAATCGTGGTTACCCAAAGTCTGAAAATTATAAATATCAAAGGTTAAATTGGAATATTGATGAGAAACTAAAAATTGGGTAAAAATTAATAGCAGGATATGGATTGTTTATGAAGATTGAATGTAATTAAGATATGTATAAGCTACAGTTTTATTGATAAATGTAATAATGATGTTTTTATTGAGCTGATATAATTAGTTTTTAAGCTGATAATATAGTTTTTAAGAAGAGACTGGCCAGCCATTTGTCTGAAATGGTATAGGGTTTCCTGCCTGAGCAGGGGGTTGGACTAGATGACCTCCAAGGTCCCCTCCAACTTATTATTATTATTAGAACTGTACTAGCTTTAATATGAGACAGTAAATGTTAAGGGAAAAAGAGAAGAAATATCTGATGTTGTAACCTGAGATTTGCACCAAAGATTTTGTTGTTGAACTATTGATTAACCCAGTCACCACGTTGGTTTTTAAATACTCAAATGTAAAATTGGAAAATTAATAAAATATTATCAATGAAGTTAAGTTGGTGACTGCCTTGTTGATCATGATGATTGCTTACGTATGGAGAATGGGAGGGTTGTTCCCCACTCACTGGTTTGGAGAGCAGCCTTGCTCGTATGCCCATTTTCAGGGCAAGTGGCAAGCTAATAACACCCCAGGAGCACCCTGAGTCCGCTAGTACTTTCAGATCTACCTGTGTCCCCATCTTAAAGACTATCAGCTTGGCAGGTAGAGAAAAAGGTGGAAATGGTCAACTCACCATCGGGTCATTCTCTCCTTCATCATCGCTGTCACAGGAGGGCAGAGCAGCAGCAGGTCCAGGTTGGGCCTTGGCATTCTCCTGCGTGGGCGACGTGACTTGGGCAATGGGTTCCTGCATGATCCAGTTGGATTTCTCTTTTGCCAGATTCTGGGCTGGTTTCTTCCTCACTGGTGGTCCCGCTCTATTCTGCTGTTGAGGATAAGGGACTAGGCAATTCACTGCTCAATGTCCCTGTTGTCCACATCTGAAGCACTTGATCAATAGGCCTGCAGGTGGCTTGGGACTTTCAGCAGCTGCAATGGTAGGAGGCTTTCCGGGGGAGGGTGGCTGTTTGGGTTGGTCTGGACTTGGCCCAGCTTCTTGCAGCAGTGGCTTCTTATAGCGAGCAAGCTTGATGTCCAGCCTTACTGCTGCCTGGTACCATTTTTGCAATTGATTAGGGACTGCTCGATAGACACAAGCCTGGGAGAGGTGATCATCCAATCCCTCCTTGAAGTGATGAGCTAGGGATTGTTCGGACCACCTCTCTATTCAGCTGGCTATCTTACAAAACTCTCACATATATTTCAGTGTAAGCTGAATTTGCTCCTCTGCTTTGAGGGCTATGCGGTAGAGGTCCCCCAACTCAGGTACTTGCTTATATAAATTGTTCAGTCATTCAGATGCTTCCCCCTCCAGATTGGCCACGACCACATCGATCATAGCTACTGGATTCGGGTAGAAATATGCACAGCGGTTAATGTGGGAATGCACTTGGTTGAGGAAGATTAGCTTCTCTGGGTCTCCATCAAGAGTTGCTCTAAAGGGAGGCGCCATCAGGGGTTGCTGCACTCCCAACTGAGCCTGCATTCCTGGTGGTTGCTGGACTCCCAACTGTGGTTGTTGCATCCCCAATGGTTGCTGACCTCCCCATGGAGGCTGTGGCATCCCCAGTTGCTGCAGGCCCCCCAGTGGTTGAAATATGTTCAGGGGCTGTGGCCACCCCCACTGCTGTTACTGCGCTGCCAGCAGCTGCTGGCCCCCTAATGGCTGTGGCATCCCCAATTTCTGTAAGACCCCTGGCGGCCTCAGTGGCTGCTGATGTGGCACCCCCAGCTGCTGTTCATATTCAGGGGCTGTGGCCACCCTCACTGCTGTTGCTGTTGTTGGCCTCCCTGCTATGGAGTATGTGGCATCTCCCATTGCTATAGAGGCCTTGGGCTGGGTGGCCAGTAGGTGCGTCAGTCCAGGCTTCAGCTGTCCCGTTGGTGGCTCAGGCTCTTGTCTCGCTGACGGCATTCTGGGCTTCTGGAGGTGCAATAGCACTCCGGGCTGCCATGTCCAGAGCGGCGGCTAGGGCTGTCCCTCTTTGTGGGGTTGGAGGTTAATGTAGGTGGCTTTGTAGATGGGGAAGCTGCTTGGTCTGTGCAAGTGGAAACTGGGCTTCCCTTTGGCATAAGTTGGTGACTGCCTTGTTGATCATGATGATTGCTTACGTATGGAGAATGGGAGGGTTGTTCCCCACTTCTCATCTCTAGCTCCTCGAATCTTTCCACCAACTTCTCTACTGATTGACTATTGACTGCAGACAGGTAATTCCACTTACCAGAGTCTTCAGCGGTGGTCAATTTTGCAGCTCTCCATTGGTCCGGGGAATGCGACTTATGAGAAGCCCCTCTTTGCAGGTTGACCTCATCTGCTTTTGAAGAACTTGACTGTGGTAGATCCATCTCGAGGTGTCTGGAGTCTCCACTGGGTAGTGTCCAGTCCGATGACCAGATCAGTTGTCCTTACAGCTTAGGTCTTGTCCCCACCTAGGAGACCTGAAAAGATTCGTTCTCCATCAGCGCGCTAGCCTGTGTTCCCTCCTCTGAGGCGGCAGCCACAGCCGGGGTGCTGGTCTCAAGCATTCCTTCCTTTTCCATGTTGAGATCTTCCCCAAATCTTTGTCAGTCTATCCCTTGACTTAGGAACAGTGACTGGAGCCTGGGACCCCAAGATGGATAGGTAAAATTTGCAGTTTTGGGTTAACTTCATGGTTTTGACAGATAAATCCCTTCAAAAGAAGTTTGAGACATTGTTTTCCTTAAAGAGTCCTTTATTTGGAAACAAAGTATTGGCACTACATAGTTGAACCCAAAACTAAATTCTCCTCCCCTGGATACAAAGTTTCAAAGTACAATTCCCACTCTCAATAATCTGTCATATAGCACATTCTCCAATTAGCTTATAGCACGGGTTTTCTCCCCAGCTCTCCAGCCCTCCAAAACATTATCAGCTCCGGACCCAGTTTGTCGTTGAGTTCCCATGGCAAGGTTATTATTATGGCTAAATGAGCTCACATCCCAATCCCACTTTCCTGCTCCAACTAATTCTAAAAGCAAGAAAAAGAGAAAATGGTTGCTTTTTCATCTGTTGTCAAAGCAAAACATCCAATGTTAGCAGCATTGACAGAATGTGAAAATGGAAAAACAAATGGAATTGACGGGGAAAAATGGTTTTAAAATCAAGAAAAAAGTGAAATACTTGTCTATCACTATGAATAACATGAATTATATATTGTACCAGAATATTTGTGTTAAGTCATAGAATGAAATCAAGAAGGACATGTTAAGATGGGATTAGAATTGTCATTGTTGTGGAGAGTTTCTATTGCCAATAATAATGTTTTTGTTTCATACAATATCCTTTATAATAACTGATTATCATTTAAACAATGGGAGAAAGATATATCTAAGCTTGAATGGCAAGGGAAAAAACCCAGAGTTAAATATAAAATACAGGTAGTCCACAACTTACAACAGTACATTTAGTGACCATTTGAAGTTACAACAGCACTGAAAAAGTGATTTATGGCCATTTTTCTCACTTATGACCGTTACAGCATCCCCATGGTCATGTGATCAAAATTAGATGCTTGCCAATTGACTCATATTTATGACTGTGGCAGTGTCTCAAGGTCATGTGATCATCTTTTGCAACCTTCTGACAAGCAGAGCCAGATTCTGACAAGCAGAGCCAGATTCACTTAACAACTGTGTTACTAACCTAACTTCAGTGATTCACTTAACCACTGTGGCAAGAAAGGTTGTAAAATGGGGAAACCTCTCACTTAACAAATGCCTCACTTAGCAGCAGAAATTTTGGGCTCAATTGTGCTTGTAAGCTGAGGACTACCTATATCTTGAGATGCAAAAGAACTGGGAGATTCAGATTGCCAGATGTGAAGTTGAATTTTGCAGCCTGGTGCTTAGTCTTAAAGGTTGTAACCTAAATGAGAATGTTTATGAAATGACTTCTGTTTCCTGCAAGCAGCAAAGCAGTTGAGGGATTCAGGATGCCGAGCCCTTCAGCTGAGTTTCTTCCTGTCTGGGGACCCTAAATGGGCCAGAAGCCACCCTGGAGAGGTGGCAATGAAGGAAGGAAGTCCCAGGGACCTAGGAGAGATGGCGGTCTCCCTGATCGGTCCAGAAGAAGCCTTCCAGAAACTAACAGGAGAAAGACTAGCTAACTCCATTGTCTAGCCCCAGCTGCAAGCAATGGAAGTCAAAGGCTCTACTTTAAGCTGATTGTAACAGCGTTTGAATCTGTGTAAGAATATTGATTTTCTCTATCCTACCTACTTTCCTGAAGAGGAGAAACTCCCAAGAAGCAAAAAACAAACCTCCGAGAATGAAGAAGGGAGGGTTTCCCCCCACCCTTTGGCTATTGGAAGCAGCGAATCTAACCTCCATGGAGGAAAAAGATCTGAAAAATGAACCAATGCTGACACCTACTGGTGGTTGAGGATTATGACAGATGGTAAAATCTGGAGAGAAGACTAATCTCTTGCCTGTGACCTTCAAAGCCTTAATAAATACAGCAGTTTATATAAAGTGAGACTTACAAATCTGAGGGAACAGAAACAAAGAAAAAAAGAACTTTTTAATGAACTCTCTGGACTATACATATCTATTTAATTCTGACTTCAAAGCTATTTCCAAAGGGGGAAAAAGAAAAAAAAATCTGGACTTTTGGTCATCATGGAAAATCAGCGATTTATAGAAAACACTTATCAAGAAATAAGGAATACTTCACAAGGGGAAACATGATAAGCTGAAACCAGTTCAAAGGGCAATGATCTCAAACTACAAAGAAATACAGAACAACTTTGAAAGTATAAATCAACTTATCTCCAATTTAATTTTATTCCAAAAAAACCCTCAGGAAAATATAGCAGAGAGGGACCAGACAAAACAGACGACTGAACATAAATCCGAAGATAGAGACTTAAAGATGGAATTCTACAAAACAAAGGAGTATGATTCAATTCAAGTGGAAAAAGTTTTTCAAGAAATACTAGATTTCAAAAAGACAACTTACATTTCAACACTACAAAGCAAATTTGAGGACAAGAAAAAAGACTGGAAAAAACATTCTACAGAGATATTAGGAAAAACACAAGAACTGGAGAGACAAAAAGTGACAAGAGAAGTAGAGAGAAAAGGAAGGAAAAAGATTCCTAATAAAAAGAAGTGGGCAAATGCCCATAACAAAGATATTCATTTATTTTCTATATCTACAGCAACACTTATGATCATACGGAAAAATCTTTTGATTTAGCAAAGTACATTGATTAATAAAGATACTGGGCAAAGAAAAAAGATCAAGATGGAAGCTAAGAAAATAGATGATGGGACCTATTGGAGAGAATACTTAAAAAAGAAGCATTTGTTCGAATATGTTTAAAAAATTGAAAAAATTTGGAATATATTACTCTAAGAGGGATGAATTCTCCAAATAATATAGTATGCTTCTTTCTTTTGTGTAAAAAAAAAAGCTGAAACGACTTAAATAAAGCAAATGTTTTAGATACTTAAATGTGACTGAATCTAAGAAAAGTATAAAAAAATGTTTTGGATCAAAGTTAAGGGATTAGATGACTAGACCTATTGAATGGAATGTTTAAAGATTAAAGATTAAATATATTCTTAACTATGGTTAAAAAGAATAAGAAATTGAGGAAATAAATATATATTAACCTAGGAGGGATATATATTTTAAACAGTATGTTATTTCTTATGTTTTTTTGCTTTTTCTTTCTTTTCTTCTTTTTTTCTTTTTCTTTTTTTCCTTCTCTCTTTTCATTGTTTAATCTACTTCTTAAGAAATGTAAAAGTGTGAGATGGCTTACATGGAAAAAATAGAATTAAATCTGTCAATGTAACTGTAATTAATCGTTGAGAAAATTTTCACTAGTAAGAATATCTAGAATTTGGTGAGAGAAATAAACTAAAATAAGGATTGTAACAGGATATATGACAAGGCAACCAAAATGACTGAAAAGAAAAGAAATATTATACTAATATGATTATTTTTTTAGGAATACATTGGAAAAAATTATACACTCAATTATTATTTATCAAAACAATAAGAATTGTATTAACTCAATGTCTGCAAAAAAGATATTTTGGGGAAAGAGGAAATCAACTAAAATTAATATATGGAATATAGATTAAGAAATTAATTTTTAAGGATTGTTTTACAAATTTAACCCAGACAATACACTGTTTACCAATTATTGAGTGATTTATGTTTTGTTAAAAACATCAATAAAATATATTACAAAAAAAGAGAATGTTTATGAAATGTTGTACCATTGGTGCATGACTCAAGAAAAATTGTGTAGAATATGTAAAGATTCTTCAAATTTATGCTGAAAATATGAACAAAAGGGGCTTTGTGTCATATTTGGTGGACTTGTAAAATAGGCCAGAAATGTTTATATTCAAGTACATATAATGGCACAAATTTTTTTAGCTATCAACATTCAGTTGAAACTTGAACTTTTGTTGCTGGGATTAATGGACAGTCAATTAGAAAAGAACCATGAAAGATTATTTTTATATGGGATTAATTTGTGAATGGGATTAATTTGTGATTTATGGGTTTGAAGATTAGAAAGGGCAGTTTATGGAAAGAAGGAAATTATAATGTCACTTTAGACAGAGGATAAGATATAAATGCATGACCCCTGTTGAACAGATCCTAAACTGCTTTTTTCTAATCTTTTTTTCTTTTTCTTTTTCTAATTTATTTCTTACATTCACCATTCTTCCCTATTTTCTGTTTCTTTTCTAGTATTTCTATTGTTTATAGCTTGTTGAAAAAATCTTCAATAAAAGTTATGTTGAAATAAGTCAATGAAAACAGAGAATCCATATTAAAAAAAATAGGATGAAAAACAACAGCATAAAAGCAATTCTCACCAAAGACTGTGATCCTGCACTGTAATTTAAATGTAGGATAACATCCACTTTTCTTTCTGGTCTCAGCAGAGGAGCAGAGCTAGAATTGACGAAGAATCCAGTATCTTCCAGAGACAAATATTCTTCTGTTTGGGTTAACTGATTGGGTGAAGAGTCCAGTACAGTGTCTTAAAAAAATAAGAGGAAGCCCAAATTCTTGTAATGTGGGATGGTTTGAAATTGCCCAAAGAAATCTCTGCCCCCAGCCCCAAAAATGCATGCAACCAACTTGCCACAAATGAAAAGTTGGTTTTGATTAGATTTTCAAGCAGCCCTTATGTGCTGAATTGCTGGAATTGGCTGCTTGAAATTGAAAAGGCATGCAGTTGTTTAAATAATAATTTGGATTTTATGCTCTGTGGTTCATGAGCCTCACGGTGTTTGTGCATTTGGGGGATAACTAAACCCAAAATACTTTAAAGTTGGAAAAACAGGTAGAGTGAACTGAAAATATATATGTTGATCATGATGAAAAGCACAGTCATGCTATGGCCTATCTATGCAGGTAGTCCTTGACTTACGACAACAATTGAAAGCTTCACCTACACAAAAATTGTGATTTCTTGTCAACAGTGCAGAAGTGCTGTGCTATTGCCTTCTTTCTGAACATTTATTTTCATCTTCCCAATTAGCCAGTGGCTTTTTTTTTAGAAAAAGTACTAACTGGGCCCAGCCCTGCTTAATTTTTAGACATCGTGGAAGTTCAGCTAATTTACTGAATCTATTCTTGTATTAAAATACTCATTTAAAAAAAACAATGAAATTACCTTGCCACCTAGAGAAGTTTTCATTCTCAAGGTATTTATTGTCTAGCTGGAGACTTTTGATGAAATTGTGGTATCGGGCAACTGATAAGCGATCTGTTAGGAGATCTCTAAAAGCATTGGATAGTGGTCCAGCTGAGGTGTAGAGTTCTGTCTTCCGCTCACGTGGTTCAATAGGTAAATGAGGCTCTTCATCTATAGATGAGAAATTATAATCAATGAAACACGTTATTTGTCTATATTTGGCTTAGATTTTTAATCCTTTGCAAACGTAAAGATAGTCTTTGACCTACAAAGATTTATTTAGTGAATGTTCAAAGTTACAATGGCACAGAAAAAAATGATTTATGATCCGCCTTTCACACTTGCAGCATCCCCGTGGGATGATCAAAATTCAGATGCTTGGCAATTGGTTCATATTTATGACGGTTGCAGTGTCCCGGTGTCATGTGATCGTCTTTAGTGCCCTTCTGACAAGCAAAGTCAATGGGGAAGCCAGATTCACTCAACAACCATGTTACTAACTTAACAACTGCAGTGATTCACTTAACCACTGTGGCAAGAAAATGGGACAAAACTCACTTAACAATTGTCTTTCTTAGCAACAGAAATGTTGGGCTCAATTGTGGCCATAAATCGAGGACTACTGTATTTTGTGTAAACAATTTAACCATCAAAAAGAAAAAAAAACAATGTTATGGTAGCACCAATTCTAAAAAGAGCCTTGTTCAACTATTTGATTTATCTAAATATGCAGTAAATTATATTTCATAGGAACTGAAAATTCCTTTATAGATGCAATATTTTATCGTTTCTGAGTTTTTTTCCTGCATTGTTTACATACAGTTTAAAAACATTAGTAACATGCTTATTGTGTTCAATCAATCAGCAATTGATAAGAGATGGTATTAAGAAACAAATGTGGGTATTTGATCCAGGATCAGTTAGGGTTAATATTTGGGATGATTTGGAATTGAAGCCATGGTAAATCTTCTATGAGTTGATTACAATAACAGTTTGTTAACAGAGGACTTTGGAATTTCAAGTTTGTCTTTATTTTATTATTAATAATAATTTGTAATTATTTCTATACTTTTATATATGATGCTTATTGTTTTTCTTGTTAACTATTTTGTTATTAATATAGTATATAGATGACAGGCTAAGAATTTGGAAACAAATTTAGTAGTTTCAAATCTTTTTGGTTTGTTTCGCAAGAGATGAGAAATTAACACTATTGTATTACATTAATCAGCATTCAACTGGGGAGGATATTATGGGTATGTGTGTTAGTCTTTTGTTTTCTTGTTTTAAAACTCTTTTTCTTTTTAATGTCGTTTGTTGTGTTTTTGATTCTTTTCTTTAAAAAAAAGCATTTTGGCATTTTGTATTTTAACTTTGAATGAACCAAATATTATACCAAAAAACAACAACCCATGTGCTATTACATCAGCTATAAAAGTATTATGCAGTGCATAGTTGGTTAATTTTATGTTATAGTGAGTTAGATTTACATGTTTAATTTTCCTCTAGGGAGTATCATACTGTGCTGCCATCAAGTGGTCATTTTGAGAACTACAACATATTAATCTGTTCAGTCAATCCCTTCCATTTTGTGATGTATTTCCTCCTTCTTGTTAATCTTGAATATTGTATCACTTCCTGGACATCATTACATGTGGTCTGCTCTCATGGTAGGACCATTACTGTCTTCGACCTTGAAATACTGTCCATTTCATCATCTGCCACATCCTGTTGTCTGCTGTAAACCTCCTGCATGCAATAAAGATCTTCGTGGATGAGAAAAGGTATTTTGTGAGTTCAGCTATCTGATAAAGACTGTCAGCGGTGATTATATCTACTTATACAGGCCAGGCACAGGGGTCTCAGCAAGGGGATATATCACTATACAGCAGTTGGAGTCAGACTAACCCAACTGTTGTGTACTGGGTTTCTTGCAAGCAGGAGGCGAGATGAGAGAGTTCAAACAGGAACATTGTTTTATTGGATAACAGGAACTGAACTAGAAACCAAGGCTTCTACGCAGCTACTTATACTGCTGGCTACTAGGTGGCGGCCACTAGGTTTGAAGGAACCTATTGCTGCCCTAGAGCCAACCAATGATCATCCTGGAGACTGCATGTCTGGGAAGCCAGCGACCCTTACCAGACTCCCTGATTAAGCAATCTCAAGCAGCATTCAAAGACACATGGAAACAGTTCAAGTAAATAGGCCCGATACATTACACCAACCATTAGTAACAAGAGATAAGAGTGGTATGAGAACAACGTACCAATGTTCACTATTTGGTCTTGAGTCCATTTGTGCCAAAAGTCTTCAGAACTGTGACTTATATTCCAGAAATACAGCAGATTACAGGAAAATATGCTGCTCCACATGCCTAGCCAGAAGAATTAACATAAATGATTTTTGTCTCCTTCCCCATCTCAGTAATCATTAGGTAAATCTTGGAGGCAGAATCAGTAGAATCAAATTATTTTCTCTCCTTAATTCTGTATGTGGTTTACTGATATTTCCTTAATATACCACTACATATTTCTTCCAGCTACCACTACGATCATTGTTGTTGTTGATGGTGGTGTTTTATCTTGGTTGAGGAACGGTTCTTTAGAACTCAAAAACTCACACTCTATTTTGTGGCTTTGAACCACTCATTAATATGAACGTGAAAAATTCCTGAGACCAACTTGCTTTATTTTAAGACTCAGTTAAGCAGTTGTATAATGATTATTATTAACTTTACAATCAACAATCTACTTTTTTTGTATTAAGACAACAAGTACACTATTTGAATAGCATGCATTTGGATGGAATTATAGTACATTCAGATTTTTTTTTAAAAAAATTAAATTTGTTTGTTTACTATAAAGTACAAACCTGTCATTTATTACCTTGCAAATAACAGATCCGAGTCTCTGGTAGCTTTTTCATTAGATGCCCCATAAAGAATTCACTACCAAAATCTTCAGTCCGAACAAAAGCTCCATATTTTAGTATTCCCACTTCATAAGGTGTGAATTCCAACCATTCTGTAAAAAGAATTATAGCCACACAAATGAAAGCAAGATCCCTCAGTGCATTCTCTCCAGCATTAGGCAAAATCAGGCACATAACAGGAGGTTTTTCTCTTTACTTTTCTGTATTCTTCCTTCCCTTCTTTGTTAGTATTGTTTATTCTCTTTTAATTATAGGGTTGTTTTTTTAAAAAAATAAGTGTTTAAATGATATGGCATGCACCAGCTTTGTTCTTAATTGATGTTATTTGTATTGGTTCAAAAATTCAATCTAAAAAGTAAGAAAAACTCAGAGCCATAGGTTGGATGTGGAGTTTGAAAAAAAAAACACCTGACATCAGTGACAAACCTGTTTTATTGTTTGCCAACAGTATGTGTGTGTACACACAGTCATCAGGATAGAGACATGACAGATTTCAATGTAATAACACAAATAATTGTGTGGTCTTACATATCCATTTGGGCATATGGAAGGGATATGGCCCAGCTGCTATTTATTCAGTTAAAAATGTAAAGATTAATAACATGATGACATATTTCATTTGGTTCTAAAACTGGGATGCCCCAAATGCAAAAACAGTCTCATCACTGAGAATTTACTGAGCAATTTTGCACCAGCTGCTGTTTCTTAGCCTCGAGTTTCTTCTGGAATTTGAAATTAAATGGATTAAACTAGTACAGTTGGCTCCAGCTGAAGATTTCAGACTAGTAGACTACTGTAATCTTGTGTATTATTATAAAATTATAATATCTATGTCTAATTATCAGTATATTAATATTTATCCTACTTGTCATTGATTATTTGTTGGATTTATATATCACCAGAGCCATGGTGGCTTGTAAACAAAAATTAAAAGGTCCACAGTGTAACAGTAAAACCATAAACAAGCAATAAAATATTAAATTGAATCATTAAAATGCCCATTACCACACTGTCTTTGGATTTGATATACTATATGACATTTGCATCCAAGGGCCACGAGGTGGCTTTCAATCTGAGATTACTAATGTGCATTTCATTTTCCCTCCCTGTTTCATAAATTATCAAGAAATCTATATCTAGCTAATCAAAGATCTCTTGGCATTGCCTCTTTGAATTTGGTATTACCTTTGAAATCCATAGTGCTGTACTTCTCCTTTACATTGATGGCAGTGTAAATAGGGAAAGGATTCTGTCCCTCGTTCACTGCTTTCTGTTGATCAGAAAGTTTATGGTTGTCTTTCTGTATTTTGAAAGGAAATATAAATCCAGTTAATGAAAGAAAATAAGATATTTTTTGTAATAAAAGCATATATAACCTGTTCTGAAATTGTGTTATGTTGCAAATGTTGACATCCACATACAGTAGTGCCCAAAATTTGGGAAAAGTGTACAGTAGAAATGCCACCTTTGGTTAAGTTTCCACTAATTTTTCTTGTAATTTCTTTATAACTGTAGCCTTGTTCACTTAATAATACTAGTTTACATCGCTTTCTGGGCGACCAGTCAACTCTTTGCACCATTACTTTAATTTTATTACGTTTTACAAGCTCACTAAATGAAAGAACACAAAAAACCCAACCAACTTGATAGCGGTCACATAACACACTGACAAATGTCCTCCTCTCAGCTTCAATACATGACATCAATAACTGAATCCTACTGTGATCTGATTGGCTCTTTGACAAAACAAGATGACACCTGATTGGCTCTCTAAACACTCATGCTCATTGGCTACAATCAGATGAAGGAAAGCTACCTGATATCAACCTAAGCAAGTTGTGCTTCCTTTTTCTGGTTATTTGGCTATAAATTTTCATAGAATACAGTACAGATAATTGAACAAACTATGTTGCATTACATTCTTGATTAAATTATCTTTCCATTGATATATATTTTTATGGTACTACTCCTAAAAAAAGTGGTGTTATTAGCCATCAAACCTTGAAAATACACTTTTCCCAAAAGCTTTCCACAATTTTGGCCATTACTGTATCAGTTAGGTTTCCAAGAGAAGTGCCACAGGAATACCCTGCAATCTTATTCTTCAAAACATAGGATGGGACTTCCAGGTGAGAGAAAGGCGAACCAGATGTCACTGGAGAAGGGGAGATGACAATTTGGGCTTGTGCTTCAGACAGGAGCTCTTTCAAGGAGACATCAGGACAGCAGTGAACCCATGGGTCTGAATGCTGGGAAAAGGAGGAAGCTATCAAGCTCTCAACCCTGGTGGAGCAATTAAGCAATGAAGGATACTAGATTAATCTGATTCTTCTTTCTATCTATTTCTGGATTTCTAATTATGTTAAAGTTTCAAGAGGTCTTTCAAGCAACAAGTTTAGAAAATTACCTGGTGTAGTTTAGAAATCTTCACTGCAATATAGAGGGGGGGGGGGAGTAATTACCCACTTAAAGAATATAAAACAAATAGCAAAAAGCTAAATAATAATTTAATTCAAGAAAGATATAAATGCATTAAGAGACCAGATTATTTTTGGAATATTAGGATTTTTGCTAAATTTTGATATAAACAAATTATTATCTTCATGGGAACGTAACTTATTTAATCTATCGGGAAAGAGATGATTGGTTTGAAATTTGAATAAATAAATAAATAATAAATAAATGGTTAAAATTATAATGAAGTAGATTTCGTTTGTACATCAGAAAATCTTCCCTAATGGTAAGAACTGTTTAGCGATGGATCAGACTGTCTGGTGGACCTTCTGTGCCTGGAAGTATTTAAAAAGAAACTGGATATCCACCTGTCAAATACTGTAATAAATCAATTCTGCACCGAACAAGGTCTGGATTTTATGTTCTCCAAGGTACCCTGCAATCCTTATAGTCTACTCTATGATTCTAGGAAAAGCAAATATTATTTATACCAGCGGTGTCAAACTCAATTTCATTGAGGGCCACATCAGCATTGCAGTTGTCCTCAGGGGGCCAGGTGGGTATGGCCTGGGTGGGCGTGGCCTACTGGGTGGGCGTGGCTAGAGTGCATGTGGCCTACTAGGTGAGCGTGGCCAGCTCTACATTGTTCGCATCAAGGGTGCCTATGGGGGCCTGGGCAGGAGTGGGAAAGATCTGAGGGTCTCTAGCAGAAGGAGGGTCTCGGGGCCAGGGCCAAGGCAGTGGGGGCCGTTCCCTCACTGTTTCCAGGATGGCTTCGCGGGCCACATGAAACCACTTCGCGGGCTGGATCTGGCCCCCGGGCCTTGTGTTTGACATGTCTGATCTATACCATCCAGCTGAACATTGATCTGCTTGCAGGAGAAAAACCATGGGCAAGGCTCCTTAGGATTCAGAGTCATACAGAATCTGCCCAAGAACCAATAGTTTAAAATCATAATATAAAAAAAGGTACTCTACCTCATCATTTAACATATATTCAATAAGGAGACTCCACAGATCTATGCAGGAAGTTTTTTGTCCTTCTTGTTTCCGATCTTGCAATTGTCTTTTGTAATATTCCAAACGCTCCATGGAGAAACCATTCAGTTTGCTCTTAATTACGTGACTTTTAGCTTCGTGAATTTGCTCATCTAGATTCTTTCTTGACCAGTGTGCATCTTTGTACAACTTTGCCATGGTCCTAGGAAAAAGAATACAAGAATATAAACAAAATCTGGTTGGATTAAATATCACATATCCTTCCTTTAAGTTACCCCACTAAAGCAATATCTCCCCTGTTATACTATAATTATATTACAAAGAAAGAAATCCATGTTAGATTCAGCCAGCAGAGCCAGTGTAGTCAGGAATTATTGGAATTGTAGTCCAACATATACTGTAGGTGGTCCTTCACTAATAACAATAACAATAACAACAACAACAATAACAATAACAATAATAACATAATAATAATAATCATTATGTTTAATGATTATTCAAAGTCATGACAGTCCTGAAAAAAGTTACTTATATGACCAATCCACACATGACTATTGCAGCATTCCCCGTCCCCCCCTCAGGTCATTTGATCAGAATTTCAATGCTTGGCACTCAATACTGGCATGTATTTATGATGGTGGCAACATCCCAGAGTCACTTGATCACTATTTGCAACTTTCCCAGGGTGCTTTTGGTAAGCAAACTCAATGGGGACGCCAAATTCACTTAATAACAGCATCAAAAAGGTCAAAAAATTGGGTGAGGCTCACTTAACAAACATATCACTTAGCGATAGAAGTTCTGTTGTAAGTTCAGGACTACCTGAGGTATTTATCAACATGGAACTTCTATTTAATTCTTACAATTAATTGCAGGCAGTAATTAAATCAAAAAAGGATTTTTCTCAATATACATTTCAATCTCCCCAAATCCCATTGCTACATTATACCTTTTAAACCTCAAGTGGATTTCTCTTTTTAATGCAAATAAAATTAAACCAAAAGCAGGTTCTTTAAAAATAAAAGCAGCAAGTCACAGACTTATTTCTCAAGTAGGTCAGTAATTTCATGCCCTATCCAAGTAATTAAAGAGCACAGACACTGAGCAAATTGTATTTTTCTAGCATCAAATATGCCTTAATGCCCTTACCAGGTTGTGCCAGACAATCCAGTCAGGTATGTAGCACAGTCTAGGAGATTGAGCTTCTGAAGACCTCTAAGACTTCCAAAGCATGCAGTCAGTGACCGCATACTGCCCCCTGTTGTCATGATGGCAACTACTGGGACCTCAAAAAATAAACAAGCAAGTAACTCAGTTTTGAAAAGAGACGACGAAATTCAGGATTTAGAATAGGGCTTCTTCTGTACCTTCCCATGTTTCCCTTTACAAATACTCTTTGCTGCTGCTACTGTCTGGAGGTGGGAGGAGAGGATGTTGTGTCCATTAAATAAGACACTCCAGGGAACTCCATATGGGCATCATTTTACCATTTATGCAATGATGTGTGTGTGTGTGTGTGTGTGTGTGTACACACACATACATATACACAAAATATGAAACATTATGGCAACAACGGTGCTTTTTTTCATGAGGCAGCTGGACTTTCTTGTTTTTCTTTGAAGATGTTTTGCTTCTCATCCAAGAAGCTTCTTCAGCTCTGACTGGATGATGGGGAATGGCATGATTTATACTCCTTGCAGATATCTTGAAGAAATGTCTTCAAAGAAAAACAAGAAAGTCCAGTTGCCTAGTGAAAAAAAAGGACCTTTGGGACAATCATGACCTGGATGACTGAGAATCTCCATAGACATTCTAGCAGCAGTATTTATAGTATTCTAAATCAGTTTATTAATTGATTTTCCTTGTTTATTTTTGGCATTCTTATTGACCCAGAAAAAGAGCTGATTAAATCAAGCGATGATTGAATCTTTTCCTTTAAGCTATAAGTGTTATAATTAAGTTTGCATAGTGCAGATTAGTTTTTGTGTGTTTGCTGATTTGTTTGTATAATTTAAAACAAGTACAGTATTTCATTCTTATGTTTGCTTGTGAGCTTAAAGCAGGGGTGTCAAACTCACAATGTCATGTGATGTGTCGCGATGTATCGTGGCTTTTTTTCCATTGCCGGCCATGGGGTGGGCACAGTTTTGGCATGACGCATCCGGCCCGCGGGCCGGCAGTTTGACACCCCTGGTTTAAAGGATTTCCTTTCTATTATTGCTTGTCGTTTTTTTCCCCTCCCCTCTCCTGAGTTCCTGTCAGCTATTAGCAACTCAATATGTGATTTCTTACACTATATTTCTAATACAATTTGTACAAATTTATAGATCCTTCCCATAATATGTATACATATAGATACATATGTAGGCCTTGGCGTATTTGGGTCTTTTCCCGTGTAAGCCAACCACCCAGGATGTTGCAACACAGAACTCAGGATATCACTATACTAGAGCTCAGGATGTCATCACACAGCCCATTATCCAGGTCGTTACAACACAAGACTAATGGGTACACAGCCAACACCTCAGCCACACAGGATGTTACAAAACAGCCGACTAATCCACAAACAATAACCCCATCGACCAATCAACATGTAACAACACAGCCAACCAACCCGCTTACAGCAACAAAGCCAGCACCCCACACCCACCCACCAATATTTATAGAGAGACGGCAGCTCTGATCACGCTTTGCTCACACAAGCACGAAGCCAAAGACACAAGCCTGAAGATGAGTGGAACCTCGTCAAAACGTTGCCAAGACACCCTCAATCTTACATGGGAAAAGACCTGAATATGCCAAGACCTACATACCTGTACCTGTGAAAATCTATGAAAACATAGATACATATACATATAGATATGTATACATATATACAGACATATATGTACATACATACATAAATACCAACAGACAAACATACTGTATATCTTTATGAAGGCAGTTGTCTTAAATTCAGACTCCTCTTCCTTTTGGGAAAACATGATAGCACCCAACAATTTCTTAATAACTTATTGGATCCATTCCTTTACTGGTTTATTGAAATAGTAGCTGCATAAGCAATCTCAGAGTTTTCCCAGCTCACCCCAAAGACTTGACAGGAAACTTCTGTGAGGGGTGACATGATAGCAGTGTTCCAATATCTCAGGGGCTACCACAAAGAAGAGGGAGTCAAGCTATTCTCCAAAGTACCTGAAAGCAGGACAAGAAGCAATGGATGGAAACTAGTCAAGGAGAGAAGCAACCTAGAACTAAGGAGAAACTTCCTGACAGAACAATTAACCAGTGGAACAACCTGCCTCCAGAGGTGGTGAATGCTCCAACACTGGAGGTTTTTAAGAAGAGACTGGACAGCCATTTGCCTGAAATGGTATAGGGTTTCCTGCCTGAGCAGGGGGTTGGACTAGATGACCTCCAAGGTCCCTTCCAACATTTATTATTATTATTATTATTATTATTATTATTATTATTATTATTATTATTATTGTTGTTGTTGTTGTTGTTGTTGTTGTTGTTGTTGTTCAGTTATTTGATTATATTACAAAAAATATCTCTCTTCTGCAATGTCTTATCTACAGTGTTTGTGACATATTCATATAAATACTATTCTATACTACTGTATTCTATACTACTGTAGTATAATGTAATTTATAGTTTGTTATGCAAACATATATATGTTTATTATATCTTTACAAATTATAAAGTTATTTACATTATATATGATTTATATTATGTTATATAGTATACACTACACTATAGCAATATAATGCACTAAAGTTTATTTCTTTATTTATATATCACATTTATATTCTGCCATTTCAGGATGACTCGTCAGCTGTAGTAAAACGTAATTCTATTCTTTTAACTACTGGATATGAAGATGTGTGAAAAGGGCACATGGTATTAACTCATGACTTATATTATGTTAAGATGTGTCCTACTGAATTATATTTGCACATCAGAAATGTTTGCATTATTAATATATCAAAAACAGAGAAGCTAATATACAATAGTGGGACAAGTCAACACTATTACATAGGGCATATACAACCAAAATGAAGCTATTAAAACTTTGGCTAGCAGCCATCTAAAAGGTTTGTAGAATTACCTGGCTGATTAATATCTTTAGTATAAAATATTTGCTTATGATAAATAGGTTAGGAATGTGAACTATTCAGAGGTGCTAAACGTGTCTGTAATTTACAGTTTAAATATGTAAAAGTATCTCATTTTAAGAAAGAAGCAGCAGGGGGACTTCCGGTGGCTCCGCGGCGACGGAGGGAGCCTTCCCGGGCTGCCCGCGGCTCAGCTGGTGTTTTTTCGCCCGAAACAGCGCCGATCAGCTGTTTGGGCGAATCTGAAGCCCCCTCCTCGGGAGAAGAGGAGGGGGTGAGCCCCCAGGTGGGGGTTGAGTTCTCCGGGGCCGCCTGAGCTTGGAGCTTGGGCGGCCGAAGGATTGAACTCCCCCGTAGCCTGGGCTGCTCCCAGCTGACCAGCGTCTCTGCTCCGGACTTTATGGAGCAGAGCCAGGCGTCTGCGACCATCCCTGCTTGAAGGAGAGACTATGAAAGGGAAAGAGCAGGCAGAGCAGTACAAGAGGGAAAGATGAAGAGATGAAGAAGATTTTATTTTACTCTCAAGCTTGATGGATTTTGCTTAAAACTTAAAGTGAAAGTGCGTCACAATTGTAAGTAAAAGATGGCGGCGAAACCTCCCCCTAGAACTTTTCGGAGTGCTGGAAATTCTCCGGTGCAACAACAATCATTGCTGCAGGCGTTGCATTCTCCTGATGTATTGACATCGAAGGATCTTGAAAAACATACCCAGTTAATTTTGGAGTCAATGGGTGTTAAATTTCTACAGATGGAGGAGAAATTGGAGAAATTGGAGCAGAGAATGGAAGAAAGGATGGAACAGAAACTTAGAGAAATGAAGGTAGACATTTTGTCCTCAGTGCAAAAAGTTGCTAAATGTGTGGAGGTGCTGGATGATCAAGTGCAAGACTTGATTCAAAAGAATGCTTTATTAGAAGCAAAAGTATTGGAAATTGAAGATTTAAAAGACAAAATTGACAGTGAACAGAGCTTGGCCCAATTTTACCAGATGCAGTTTGCTGTGAGAATTAGAGGCCTAAAAGAGAATATTAAGGAAGATTTAAAGCAGCTGGTTTCTGAGGCTTTTGAGGGAGTATTGAACCATCCAGCATCTGAATTAAAACAAGGTATGGACAAAGTGTTCCGTGTGAATTCGTGGATTGCTAAACAGAGAAAGTTGCCTAGAGATGTGGTGGTTTATTTTGTAAAAAGGGAAATTAGAGATGAAGTTATACAAGCTGCCTACGATACCAAAGTTGTGATTGCTGGTCAACAAGTTTTGGTTTTAAAAGAAATTCCTCCAAAGATTTTAAAGAGAAGGAAGGATTTTATATTTCTTGTGCAAGAGCTCAAGCAAAGAGATATAAGGTTCAGATGGGAGATCCCAGTTGGGTTGAGCTTCATGTATGATGGCAAAAGATACTGTTTGAGTAATGTGAAGCAAGCGCATGATTTTTATAATAATGTCTTGGAAGTAACCCCATCAACACTTCTGGAAGCTGCAGAGGGATCTGGAGAAGGAGAACATCAAGAGGATGAAGATGCACAGATAGACGAGAAGGGTACAGGAGGAGTTCAAGCTGCAACTCTTTTGGATGATCTTAGAGAACAGAGGGTGACGCGTGCTGCCTTAAAATGCTCAAAAAAGAAAAAAAAATAAGACCAGTAGAAATCTATGGAACTTCCACAAAATATTTATAGTTAAGTGGTAGTTGTGTTTTTTAAAAAAAAAAAGTTTTGGGATGCTATGTATGGTAATAGATTTTTTTTTTTAATTTGGAATTAATGGACAACTTACGACAGAGGAAGAGGAAGAAAGTTTTGTGGGTTAATGTGGGTTAATTTGTGTAAGAACTATTTATTAATGTGCAAATGAGAATATGTTAAGGTAATAGTGAATTGTGGAAGAACATAGATGGGAATGATGCTAGTTTTCTTTTATTTTAGTTTTTTATATATATTTAGTATTATTAAGGATTGGTTTACTATATACAAGCTAGAGAGTGATGGATTTTAGAGTTTATAATTGTTAGTATATGATTGTTTATGATTGCCTTTTAGATATATACCTTGTATTTTGCTCTGGGAAGTCGGGGGGGGGAGGGGGGAGGAGGGGAAGTGGAGGGGGGGAGGTAGGGGAGGGAGGAGGGGGAGGGGGAGGGGGGGAGATAGGGGGGAGGTAGGGAGGGGAGGAGGGAGGGGGAAGGGGGTTTTTTTAAAGGAAAATTGTATTTTATAAAACTTTTCAATAAAAAAAAAAAGAAAGAAGCAGCAGGTTCAGCATATAATAATGCAGCATAAATAATATTCATAATTCAGCATAACTAACACAATTCAGCATAACTAACATATCCAAACAAAAATAGCCTTGCAACCAAATAAGCATGCCTTTAAATTTAGTCCTAGTTATTAAAAATGGATCTTTCCACATAGACTAACTATTTATGAAAAATGGAATTAAACTTTTGGCATCCATCATTTTTAATAAGTCTCTTTGAGTTATACAGGGAAGTTTCCTTAAACAATGATGGCAAATGAGAAACACAAGCCTATTGAAAAATTACCCACACTAACTAAATGCTCCACTACCAAAGTAACTACGAAATACTTCATCAAAATGTATCTGACACTCAATCCTCTACAGCACAACCAACACAAGCTATGAAAAAGGATAACACTGCCATATATCAAAACATCTCAGAAACAACTAACAGATGGATCACTGTAGCATACAAATTAACCAAATCCCTCCAAAGGATCTTAAGTAAACCAAGAGTCTGAGCACCAGCTAGCAGTGAGAAGACATGATGAAAATTCCTTAATTTCACAACATATGGACAGACCTAACCATAGATTCAACTAGGAAACTGTGAGCATCCTAGATCAAGCTAAATCCAGAAAAAGCTAGGGAAGTCCTGGCAGCTTGGCATTCATCAACAGATAAGCAGGTAAACAACATTTACACACCGGCTCCATGGGGTCGCGATGGGTCGGACACGACTTCACAATTAACAACAACAACAACAAAAGTAACTATAAAACAGTTAAAAAGGAAACAAAAAGAATGGAACACTCCTCACTAGCAATCAACAATTGCATAAGCAGGGATTGGTACTAGGATTAACTCCAGATGATCAGTCAAGTAGTAAACAACGGTCTAATCAAGGAACTACCAAAATGGAAACAACAATCTACAAATGCTTCTTATCTGGGTAATGAAACATCTTCAAGAAAAGAAGCAAGCTTAGAGAGTTCCAAGGACTCCACAGTTAATCTCTGAGTTACACATATTCTCTTCTATTGGTATCTAATTACATTGTAATTCTAATAGTACTGACTTTTCAACACTGGATTGTTTCCAGGGCACAAGGTGGCAGTAAGCTGTGGACAGAGAGTTAAGGATGTACTCTGTGTCTCCTCTTTGTCTATCACTGTGCCTGCTGTTTGTGTATAAGAATGCTATTTGTGGTCATTTCCATCTGTCTTCTTTCTCAGATGCATATAGAGCATATGGTCCTTTGACTCACTTCCTAGTAGGATCATGGGTGTCAAACTCGCCAAGTCATGTGATGTGTTGCAACGTATCATGATTTTTTTCGCATTGCCAGAGCTGGGGTGGGCACAGCCTCCACATGATGCAACCGGCCTGCAGGCCAGCAGTTCGACACCCCTGGGCTAGATAGTAATCTTTGCTTATCCATATTATATATTTGCTGTAAATAAATCTTTCTATTACAGTTATAAAGCCTGCTTCGTTAATCCTTGTACAGACAGGATTTCCATTCATAGGAACCCTCACCTGTAAATACACAGCCCTTTAACCTCAACTAGGATATTTGGTTTAAATATCTGATGTGGTATGGCATTATTACAATTATAATTATAATATAATTGTTAGAGATACCAGATTTGAAATTAGAATTAAGACAGACTAAAAGAGGTAGAAAAAGAAATTGGGAGCTTTCGCTTCCCATTCAGCTAAGCTAATTTTCAAGTTATTCTCAAACCTTAAATTATTGTCAATCTTAACTTTAGTTTGTTAAAAATGTTTTCTTTATAAGCCACAATGTGGTTTATTTAGTTAAATTAACTGCAGGCAAGATTCATTGTGCTTTGCTTAATAAATTAACCACAAGTTTCAAAATGAACCTCAGTTTCGATTAATCCAACATGGTGACATCAGCTAGAATTGGCTGCCTTCAATTCTAACATCATAGAATTCAAGGCAGCCACTTCTGCCATCAGGTTTGATCTCTTATACAGTGTAGAAATCCAGATTAATGTTTTCCCCACAAATGGCTGTGTAATCTCCAGTTAAGCATCCAATGAGAGGGAATTCACCATCTCCACCAACTAGTTCTTTCATTTAATTTATTTGGTTGACCATTTCCTAACGGTCAGTCAAATGTTTCACCTTCTAGAATTAAGGAATATTGTTTCTAACTTCCTTTCAGATATTTGGTGAGTGCTTGCCCACAAGTGGCAATTCTTATTACTGCACGAGCAGCTGAAGAAATGGAGACGCACAAGACAATGAGAGATTAGATTAATCCTCATCATGATGTCTGTATGTGGTCAATTGGAATCCTTCAGGAATAACTGACATTTTGAATCATACACACCTCATGGTCCTGCAAGTCCTTTTCTAGCCTGAGAACCTTCTTCAAGGCACCAGTGACAATGTTCTTTCTTTTGTGTAAGAAATCTTGCTCTTGTGAACAAAGGTCATATCCCAAGCGGAGGTCAGGATTGGTCTTACTGAATTAAATACAGAAATAAATAAATGTCGGCAGACCTGTTCCATCTTCATATTTGGAACCTTCTTCATTACTTGAAAATGCTAATGATCAAGGAAATCTTGAGTGACAGCTTGTTTTTTTCAATAATCCTATAGTGACTACTTAATAAATATGACATGAGAAGAACAAGTTATAAAGTAATTTGTTTTTAAATGGCAAACGACAATATTTATACAATGTTTTTCCATAGTATTTATTTTGATTATCATGTGTACAAAACAGAATGCCACTACCTACATCATCTCTTTTGCTATTAAAAGTGACTTTGGAATTCATGCCACAACCCTACATACATATCACATGTACATGTAATTACATCAAAAATAAAAAAAATAATTGGCCTTAAATAATGCAAACACTGCTAATTCTTTTAGGAACAAGTCCCCAAACAAAGGTTGGGGAAATGAAACAGAATAGAACAGAAATAAACAGAATTGTTAAAACTGTAGCCATTACCATCCAAGAGAGGATGGATGTCTTACCAGTCTTCTGTCTTCACATGCAAAGCAAATTTCTTATTCTGAAAATTCAGAATACAAATATAGGTTTCTTTACATTATTAACATCTTTCATTCCAGGAATCATCTGTAATTTCTGGCACACGTATAAAAAAATGTGGCTGTATACAATTCACTTGCTGGGCCAGAACCCTAGACATAAATTGGTTACCGGATAGTCAATATTATTCTGAATGGTATATATAATCACAAGTACTTAAGCTTGTGAATTAAGAATTCATTTTTGAGACCATGTGAATATTTCATGGATATTTTAAGTAGTTCGTCAACACGTTTTTCAGCAGGATATAGGCTGTCAACCAAATACAATTTGTAGTCAACTTAAAACAAGTTTGATGTATTGATTAAGGCATCAAGCTAGAAACCAGGAGACTGTGACTTCTAGTGCAGTGTTAGGCATAAAGCCAGCTGGGTGACCTTGGGCTAATCACTCTCCATCATCCCTTAGAAAAAGACAATGGTAAAACCAATTTCTAAGAAACCATGCCAAGAAAACTACAAAACTTGACCAGGCAGTCACCAGGAGTCCAGACTGACATGAAGATATACAGACACAGACACATACCGCAATCAAACAACGATGCAGTTTTTAATGAAAAATGAATTGCATTTACATCCATCTGCATATTACAACATTTCTCAAAATCTTGAAGAAGAATTTTCAGTTTAAGAGTTTTTAAGTTTAATTTTACATTTGAAGCATAGGTTGGTGAGAGCAATTGCTGTTTATTACTTTTATCATAATTGGTAATTAATGCAATGATGGTTCTAACTTGAGTGTTGTTTTCTGAGACAAATCAATAAAATTTGTTGGAGGCAAAGAACCTGGAATTCAAGTTCAGAATGCAATTGATTATATTGAGATGGTATGTTGATCTTTCCACTGCTATGTCTGAGGTCTGTAGGATTCAACAGAAGAAACAGAGAAGTACAGAGGACTGCAGTCAAAAGAGCAAAATATTTCCTCTGCATGAATAGAAACACAGCCCATTCATCAAAGCAGCAACATCTTCTGTTTAAATCCTATGGTTCTGCATTTTGTTGCTTTACTTAACTAATATATTACTACATGATTCCAAGCATGCAATTCATTAAACATAACAAGAACCTTTGGTAAAAATGTATACTTACAGTACATTGTTCTTTTTGGAACCTTTATATTGCAAAAATAGATTTTAAAATACAAATGATAGAAATTGGTGCAGACCTTCTATTCCAGACTATTTTCATAAATATTTGAGATTTTTTCCCCATGCAGATCATACCCCAGATTGTGGGAGAAGTCAGTTTAAAACATGGAAGCAGTTTAAACCAATATTCAGCAAAATTCTACTCTTACCTCAGCTAATACTATTTTCTTGGTCTGAGGAATTGCATTTACTTCCACTTTTATAGATTTTTCTTCTTTATTATAAGAACATGGCTCCTGGAAAGATAATTACACTTGTGTACCCAAAAGAGTAGAAAGTAGGACGATATGCAATCAATCAATACCCAGATAGCCAGAGATTAACACCAAGATTACTATTAGACCACCAATCAAGCATTATAGCCCAGTCAAAGAACTACCAACTCAGTCAAATAAATAGTAAACTATAGTCTAATCAAGTAACCATCAAGACCACTCTCATCATCACTGACAGGGCAAGTCACAAGGATATAAACCAAGAACAAAATCCCACTCCCTTCTAACACTGGTTAATGTTACCTAGCTGAGTAATGAATTGTCTGCAAGAAAACAATCAAGCTCAGAGATCCAATCTGGGTCGGTCACCAGGACCAGAGGTTTTTGTCTTTTGAGCTTTCGGACTTCTGGTGGAGCCCCCATCCTCAGGGAACATCTCTGTAGCAGGGAGATGGGCTCCGACACAAGTCTGAAAGCTTGGAAGACAAAAACCTCTGGTTCCAGTGATTGACACAGATTGGATCCCGCAACATTATCCTGGGACATGTATATTCACCCTCATTCACCATCTCAGAGAGTCCTAAAGATCCCCTGGTTGAACCTTGAGCTACAAATATTCTCTTCTATCTCTGTGCAATTTGTGCCATTCTTCAGTATAAATTTGTTCAAAACTGATACAATAAGAACAGAGCCTTCAATAAGAAAATAACATTTGATAATAAACTCACAAATAAATAATCTAGATCCTTCTTTGGTAATCTAATATCCAATGTTGGGTGTTTATATTTAATATAGTGAAATGTAGATTTCATACAGAAGTCAAAACCCAAACTAAATTCCTTATGTTCTTCATGAGATCCTTTTGCAATAAGATATAGTCTTTTTTCTATAAAAGAAAAGGAAAAGAGTGTTTACAAAAGCAATTGCATATGTTTTTAATGCCACTTCTTAAAAAACAAAATGGGTCTACAATGAAAGAATCCATCTAGAATGCATTTCAGTAATCCAGGCAGAAGATGCCACAATGGAGCAGTAGATGCTGATAAAATGACTAATTTAAGACTATCACGTGGTAGGCAAGATTATGCCACATTAAAGGAAGATTATCCTTAATTTTAAAGTAAGTAAGGGAGAGGGAGAGGGAGAGGGAGAGGGAGAGGGAGAGGGAGAGGGAGAGGGAGAGAGAGAGAGAGAGAGAGAGAGAGAGAGAGAGAGAGAGAGAAAGAAAGAAAGAAAGAAAGAAAGAAAGAAAGAAAGAAAGAAAGAAAGAAAGAAAGAAAGAAAGAAAGAAAGAAAGAAAGAAAGAATATTTAAAGTGCAAATTTCCCCATGTGGCTAATATAAACTGCCAACTCTAGCTAAAACTAATGCTGGAAATTTACTGTCCACCCAAAGTGTATGAATGAGGCCCACTTGTAAAGGTATTGTATGTGCATATAGATAGCTATACATGTCAGAAACCACAACCCAACAAATTAGTTGAATGAACAAAATAAAACATCCAGTTTATAAAATCAGCTTATCTCCATATTTATATACCAACCAATCTCTCACATGGAAAAACTGAAATACACTTATGTCAACACCTACCCTTCCATATTCCCTGTGGAAAGAGGAAACAAAAAGAAGAAACAAAGGTGTTAGCAGTGCTGGACAGGAAAGGCCAAAGAAGGGAGAGAAGAAAGCCGGCTCAAGATATGCCAGTGGGAGTTGCTAATTAACTAAGAGTGCAGGAAATATACAAGTTCTGTTTAGACCTTACCCAAAAACATAGGATGCACCAAGTTTTTGAGTGAGGTCTAAACAGAACTTCTATATTTCCAAGGAGGGAAGCAAGCAACCTTTCCAAACTAAGCTATCCATACTTTTCAGCAGACAGCTGTACAGTTCTTGGCACTTCCTGCTCATCCATTTATTCTCAACCTGGTCTTTTATTCTTCTCAGCAGAACTAAGAGCACCACCAGTCCCAATTCACAAGTAGTAGGAAGGGAAAATAGAAGGGAAAATCCAGCTCCATGTTCTCATAGAATAACTACAGTATACAGTGTTGCCTGGTACTTCACTGATTTCAAATGACAATATTCCTTTATTAGAAATATCTTTTTCACACAGCTTGAGTAGAACTGAAATAGGTTAAAGAGATAATTCCTGATGAATCTCATTTATCTGTTAGATTTACTGGCCACCCAACTCCAGAGCAATTCAGTTTACATTTTAAAAGAGCAGATCAGTGTTTCTTAAACTTTTTTCCTCTCAAGAATCCTTCCCACTTAAAAAAAAAACAATAGAGGACCCCAAGAGACCTTTTGTTTGTATGAGTTATATTTATTCTTAAGTACCATATCAAAAATTAAAACTGACACATTTGATGATGCTGCCACTTCCCACTTGCTTAGGGATTTTCATATTGTGTAGGCTGACAAAATTTTGAGGATCTCCGAGGGTCCTGGAGCATACTTTAAGAGACATTGGAGTAGATAAATAATGACAAACAGAATACATCAAAAAGCTGCTTAGTGTCGCCTTAGTGACATGGGCGACATAGAAGTTTAATAAAATAAATAAATAAATAAATGTCTGTATAGGAGAAACTCCACATAGTACCAGAAATGTCAGGGACTTGGCAGCCACCCTACCCCAAGAACTGGAAGAACAGCCAGGTTTTTTTTTTAAATTTCTGGAATACCATCAGGGTGGGAGCCACACCCTGCATGATTACAGATGTTACACCTTCTGTGAGTTTACAGAAAAAGTAATATTACTTGAGTTTAGCGCCTTTTTCTTCTCCACCTCAACCTCCAAGCAGGAAACTTGTCGAGACTAAAAAAACACAAGAAAATATTAGAGGACTTTTAAGTTCGAAATTAAAGTGTAAAATTCCTGCTATTGTTTTTCCATCTGAATGACAGGATGGTATGCCAACCAGTGTGGTTTATGGGGTGGATGAATTGCTATAAGCAGTGGTGGGATTCAGCCGGTTCGCACCACTTCAGCAGAACTAGTAGCTAATTTTTTGTTGCCCAGACCCAGAATGGACTTCTGGAAGCGGCATCCACACAGAGAACCGGTCATTCACATATTTGAATCCCACCACTGGCTATAATACTAAAGCAATTCCTACAAGTGTTGAAAACAATAGTGAAAACAGTGGCTTTATCATTCCTATAACATGATATGGCTGAGAGCAACTACTGAAATGTAAATATTTTGTCAATATATTTAAAGACAAGTGACAAACATTATGTATGTATGTATGTATGTATGTATTTAACATATCATATATAAAATATATAAAATCTGTACAAGGAATATAACTATTAGATCAGTGGGATAGTTTAATAAATATAAAAATATTTTATTTTTAATGTTTTATTTATTACTATTACTATATATTCATAATATATGATATATAAAATATAAGTATATTGATACATGTAAAATATTCTTATTTTATATATTGCTTGCACTATAGAAAATAGCCCTAGAAATAGTAAAAAAGCAGTTTTTACACATATTTATTATAAGAAAGAGACGGAATATCTATATATTGATAACTTTATAGTAAAAAAAACAAATAGGATACAATTGGAAAAAAGTATCAGGTTTTTTTTTCTTTTTGTATGGAAAGCAAATAGTGCTGGAATTTCAAACACTTCAAATTCTACCCATAGCTTGACTAAAAAGATCAGGAAAAATGGAATAAATTGGTAAATAAATGTTTACAAGCCTGAGACAATAAGCTAGAACAGAAGCAATTTTTTTTTGCAAAGCCACAATCAAATTTACACAAAAAGTGGTTTGGGGTTTGGTTATGAAAATGATGTCTCAATTATTCTTAGTGAAGAAGACAGTATCATGGGCAAATAGATAAAATACTTACCAAAAGAACTCCATTTGTAATGATTATTTCAGAAAATCCTGATCTAAAAAAGAAATCATATTATAATTACTTTATTTTGCTATACATAAGCAAAGGTGATACAGCAAGGCAGGAGTTTTACAGTTCTTTTTTAAAAGTCCTATGGAAATTCCTAGAAATGTTGAAAATAACAGGGAAAACCACTAGTAGCTCAGGATGTTTAAAATACAAAGTTTCTTATGAGGTTTTGCAAAGCCGGACTGCTAAACAGTACAGTATCGTTAGATCTTACTATCAGTGAAAGAAAATATTCCCCAGTATTTCATACAGATGACAAGCAGGGATATTGTAGATTCTGTAGAGATTATTTAGATTCTGATTTTACCCACCTGTGTAGTAACTCAAATTCTAATTCCAGCTCCTCATGTTCCTGAAATTAGAGGAAAATAATTGCACATTTTCCTACCAAAATAAGTTCTAAACGTTTTTTTTAAAAGAATTCTAAGAGCTGTAATCTCACTACAGCAGGCACAAAGATGCCTATTCTTTATATCACTGTTATGTTCAAGCATAATACTAGCTGGATTTTAACCATAATTGCTGAATAAATTTATAACAGTAAATCATAACGGTTGAACAGGCACACCAAATGGAACTAAGAGTAGAACAGTAAAAAAAAAAAGATATTATTCCAAATCTCTTACAAACAGCTCACACTTAATATCACCAGCATGTAAAATGATAGGCTGGGTAGTATATGCAAGTTTGCATGGTTGCATAGTTCACATTTGTTTATCATTTCCAGTGCTCTGAGAATGAGATACAAGACCCTAACTTAGTTATCTACTAACTCCATTCCGCTCTCATTATATCTGTAAAAGATGGACTAGTCTCAAGAAAGGGAAAACTCAAGCTCATCTCTCTCTCTGGTCTATAATTGATTGTTAACAAACACTATAATTCTTTTTTTTAAATTCCCATTTATATCCCGTCCTTCTCCGAAGACTCAGAGCAGCTTACAATCTAAGAAGCACAAATCAATGTGCTTACCAATAGCCTTCATACTATGTATATGCCTGCTTATTAGGGCTTTTGCCCCCCCCCAAGCAGCATTTTTATAAAGTCAGCTTATTGCCCCCAACAATCTGGGTCCTCATTTTATCTACCTCGGAAGGATGGAAGGCTGAGTCAACCTTGAGCCTGGTGGGACTTGAACCTAATTGCAGGTAGCTGGTGTTACTTAAGGAGGCATTAGCCCACTGCTCCACCAAGGCTCTTTTTAGAGGATTTTTATTTTAGAGGTTATCATACTGTACTGAGCTGCTATGCTTCAAAATGTATTTATATTTATTTTTAAAAGTACATGTATAGAAACATTACAAAATGGTTTTCAATGATGGAAAAATGATGCTAGAATAAAACACAGTAAAAACAAATGAAAAATAAGATAGAAACAGATTTCTGCAAGCAAATGTTCTCTCCAGTTACTACATAATTTTGGATTCTAAAAATAAATGCCTTCCAACCAAAACATTTTTTTTTCATATGCTCAAAAACCCAGGTATAGTTTTGCACCAATTTTCCCTAACATATTTTTTGCAAGGCATTTTTTATAATATAAACCTATCCATAATATATTTTTACATGTGCATTTTTTTTACTAAGGCTTCACTATACTGTTTAGTAAAGTGTGAAAATAAAAGGATAATTGCATTCTAGTTTGTATATTAGTTCAGGGTGGGAAAAGACTACATCAGTTTGATGTGTACATGTTCGTGCAAAATAATTGATTACTTTTCAGTAAACACCCGAAATTGCTGTTAAAATGTTAATTAAGGTTACACAGACCTTTTGGTTACAGTTAAAACGCATGAGCACTTTTTCATTCAACGGGAGTCTTGTTATATCAAAGCGTACAGTGAAAAGATGGTCATCCTGACAGACATCATCATCATGAACATTCAGCTCCAATACATTCTGGTAAAAGAAATGAAAGGTTGTTAAATAGTCATATCATAAAGGGTGGAATGTACATTTGGATGGGGATAGCACTGGGCAAGGAGAGGTTGAAGGAATGAAGGTTTTTTTTTTTAGTTTAGGTAAAAGGAAGTGTATGATGAGATGTGCTGTATATTTCATTCTCTGCTGTTATTAAAAAATAGGAATCTGATAAGAAAGCACTTCTGTAGGATTGTGGAAGTAGATACTCCTTGCATGGTAGGTCTAACAGCTGCTCAAAATGTCAAGTTTTGGAAATGGAGGCTACAAATACATTGATTATGGGCATCTACAGAAGTCCCAAAGGTGCTTTTCCAAGAGGCAAGTGGACTTTCTAGTTTTACTTTGAAGACATTTTCTTTGAAGATATTTCACTTCTCATCCAAGAAGCTTCTTCAGCTCTGACTGGATGGTGGGGAATGGAAGGATTTATATTCCTTGCAGACAGCTGGTTATAGGAATATAAATCCTCCCATTCCCCACCATCCAGTCAGAGCTGAAGAAACTTCTTGGAAGAGAAGAGAAACACCTTCAAAGAATAACAAGAAGACCACTTGCCTCTTGAAAAAAGAACTTTTGGGACAACCATGACCTGGATGACTGAGAATCTCCATAGACATCTATAGAAGGTTGGTGTTTTTTATCAGAAAAATTAAGATTGCACTTGGCTTCATGCTGCAAGTTCTGCCCCTTTTGTGCATGAGTGAGGTTTCTTGCTGAATATTGAAATGGAATGAGGCTTGTATTGCCCTGTTACAACTCCTCTTGCCATCCCCTTTTGTGCCCCCGAAGATCCACTTTGTCAATATTTGGATCCAATACTCCAGCTACATAGAATTCACCAACTTAAGACACAGGAATTGAAATATAAATGAACATTGGCATCCTTCAGTCTCAAGATACTATGGTATTGTGCTCTGGAAAGAGGTCCTAAAGCAGCATCTGGTGTGGCTAAAAAGGCCAATTCGAGAGTGGCAGTCCCTTCCACACTGAGGGCTGACCAATCAGAGATCAGGTTTTCCCAGCTGTTAATGTCCATTCCCAAGGCCTTTAGATCCCTCTTGCAGATATCATTATATCGCAACTCTGGTCTCCGACTGGGACACTTTCCCTGCACTAGTTCTCCATACAAGAGATCTTTCGGAATCTGACCATCAGCCATTCTCACGACATGCCCATGCCAGCATAGACATCATTGTTTCAATAGTGTATACATGCTAGAAATTCCAGCACATTCCAGGACTGCCCTATTTGGCACTTTAAGATGCCAGGTGATACCAAGAATACATCGGAGACAGCGCATATTTATTTATTTAATTCAATTTATATACCGCCCTTTTCCCGAAGGACTCAGGGTGGTTTACAGGGCAAAATTAAAACAATACCATATAAAAATTAAAATAAAATTAAATCAATAGCCCCAAAATTTAAAATTAGAATTTAAAAACCTTAAAAGCCCTCAGTCCAGGCCAGCTAACTCAAAAAGCCAGGTGTTTAACTTTTTCTCCTGCCATGCGTAAAGGGTCCAAGACTCACTGCAGTACAAGAGCGTGCTCAGGATGCAGGCTCTATAGACCTGGATCTTTGTATGTTCTGTCAGCTTCTTATTAAGCCATACTCTCTTTGTAAGTCTGGAAAATGTGGTGGCCGCTTTACCAATACTGGCCATAGTTTTCCTAATTACGTATTCACTTCTTCTGCCCTGCCATGATCACACAACCACTGAAATAAAATAAACACTGAGTTTATTACCTTTACTTTGGGCTGCACTATGAAATGAAAAGTTTCATTCCAGACGGGGTCTTTGCAGTTGTGAATGGTCTTTGTTTGGAACTGTGAAGATGAAGCAGTTGGCAGATGTAGCTTTGAGTAGCAGTCAGGATGGCTTACTGTTGTAAAAGATCAAAGTATAAATAATTATGTGGCCAATAATATTACTCTGTAGCATACATTTACAGAGAAGATCAAGGCAACATTGGTACACTTGAAGAAGAACAGCATGTACACTTTCATTGTATACATAATATCTCTCAATCCTCCCTCCTTTGACCTGGGCTATATTTGCAATCTAATATTAGAGGGCATAACGGAATGATGTACAGGTTGCCCTTGACTTACAACAGTTCATTTAGTGACTGTTCAAAGCTACAATGGCACTGGCTTCTGGTTTGCGCATGAGGCACTGGCGGACGTGCCAGGAGAAGCTCTTCCACTGCTGTCCGGTCTTAGTTCATTGGAGGACCCTGCAAAGGGGTAAAAGTCGCCTTGGAGGGGTGACCACCATGAGAAGGCTATCTCTCTGCGATCGCAGAAGGGCAGCAGCCCTCCATTTGATCTGGAGTTACTCCTCTGGCCTGAAGAAGAAAAGATCAGCCATGAACATGGCCGATCACTAAGCCGTTCCCTGCTGAAAGCCAAAATCACTATCAAGCACAACAAAGCAATCTGGGGGATTTGGGTGAGACCTTACCCTTCTTACTTCCCTAATTACTTTCCTGTGGGACTTTCTTGAAAATCTTTTTCCCCCTTCTTGAAAATTTGGCGACTGCTTACTTGGGGACTTACCTCAAAAGAAATTAAATGACTAAACTAAATAACTAAGCAACTCTATCTGTACCTCTGAAATTTTTGGGCCACTAAAATGTTTTTATTGTCTATTTTTACGGGGACCTACTACCTTATTTACTACTAAAATGAATTAATTGGACAAAAGACTTATATTATATTACTCTGCAAAAAGATTGTACATGCTATTGAGTACATCTTGTGGCAAAACCTGGTATAGCAAGTAAACCTTTTTTTTTACTCTGAGACCTGACTTTAACAGATTTGTCCTTGACACTATCTTTAAAGATAAAAATTGGGAACACCTGGCACTGAAAACAACCTTTAGGAATAGTGGAGGTGGACATTTATTGACTTTTATTAAAATAGCCTCCACTAAAGGCCTATCTGTAAAATATTAAAGAAATGGAAGAATATATCCCACCACTTGACTATAAACTCATACTTGATACAATTCTGGCAATGACTGCAGAAATAAAAGCCAGACTTAAACACAAATTTGATAGCACAAACACACCAAATGAGACTCTTACTTCAATTGATGAATTGACAATCCAAAAATGAACAGAGGATGAGGAATTTAACAAAAAAACAGGGGACTTTAAAGTACAACAAGTACAATCTACTGAGAGCCTTGAAGCCCAAACTTTGATTTCAACTATAAAACCTACATTCCAACAAGCAACAGAAGCTGAAGAAAGCAATACTAAGATGGAGGATGCCAAGGGCCTTCAAATACAGTACACCAACACTTCAATCAACCAAACAATAATTACAATACCAGATATGACCTCTTACATAAGCCAGATGTATTGGAAAGAAGAAGAAGACCAGAGTAAACTAAGAACAACTGCACTACGCCAAACATGGAGATTGGATTTACTGGAACAAAAATTTAATGACTACAAAGGGGTCAGTCTCTATGATAAATTGATAACTGGATGGTCTTCCTGGATTCAAACAATCTGCATAGGAAGAAAGGGCGACACATTTGAGAAGCTAAAGGCAATGATATGGAAGCCTGCCTGGCACAAAAAGAAAGCTAGAATTTGACTTAAATGAATTTTTCTTCTTTTTCTGTTGCAAGTATTAGGACTTGCAATAAAAAAAGCTTAAATTTTTCTCTCAATTGTTAAAAAATATAAACTGAGTCTATATTTAGGATCTAGAATTTTAAGGGAATGAAAATTAGCTACAAATAATAAAGCATACTTTCTTAACTATAGATGAATTGTAAGAATGACAAATAGCATATGTATATATTTCAGATATCATAATTACTATATAATGAAATAGATTAGCTATTAGAACATAACTTTGAGTTATATTATAGAATTTGCAATGATATAATAAAAGATATTATTTTTAAAAATGGATGAACTACTAAGATGTTAAATAGAATATATTTGTTGTAATGATAGAGCTAAAACAATTTCTTAATGGGCTAAGGCAGGGGTCAGCAACCTGAAACAGTGAAAGAGCCACTCGGAACCGGTTCCCTCACAAAAGGAAAAACTGGGAGCTGCAAAAAAATGTGTGCGCATGCGCATACATGGGCGCATGCACAGAACAGGGTTTGACTGAAGAGTGGAGCCAAGGCGAGATATGCACCTACCCTGCATATTTGAATTGATTGGTTGAACTTTTTTAGTCCCACTTTTTTTTTTGGACTGCACATGGCAGAGGACTGGGAGCCGCAGGAGACGGCTGAAAGAGCCGCATGCGGCTCTGGAGCTGCGGGTTGCAGACCTGTGGGCTAAGGGGAATCTTTAAAAGATACACATTGACTTTATACTTAACTTTTAGACCTTTAAAGGAAAAGAAAGTTAGCTATTAGAATTGACTTATATTCCAGAATTTGGAAGCATGCAACAAAAGATATTTTCTCAATAATTAGTGAACTATTAAGATGTTAAATAGAATAAATTTGTATAACATAAGAATGCACTGAAATGAACAATATATGTATTTTAGACAGGATAATTACTATATAATGCAATGGGGAAATGTGGGCTACCCGAAAATTGAGTTTTCCTTTATATATTATAGGCTAGTTCGGAATATCTTATTCCAATTAGATAAAATGTAAAAACAGGACATGGATATGTATATGTGAAAATATAATGAAAATTGTTCTAATTGATTGTGTTATAATTAGAAATTTATTAATTTGATTAATTTGACTATGCTATCATAACTAAGGGAATTGGAGAGGGAATTCTCGTTGATGTAACTTGACCTATCTACAAATGACTTTGTTATATACTATTGTTTACTTTTAACTACCCAACCACCGTATTGCTTCATAAATACCTGGATGTAAAACTAAAAAATCAATAAAACTTGTATTTTAAAAAAAAAAGCTACAATGGCACGGGAAAAAAGTGACATGACCGTTTTTCACACTTACAACTGTGGCAGCATCCACACAGTCATGTGATCAAAATCCAGATGCTTGGAAACTGACTCACATTTATGACAGTTGCAGGAGTAATATGAACCTCTTGTGAACTTCTGACAAGCAAAGTCAATGGGGAAGCCAGACTCACTAAACAAGCATGCTACTAACTTAACAACTGCAGTGATCCACTTAACAACTGTGGCAAGGAAGCTCATAAAATGGGGCAAAATCAGTGGGAAAAGGAGCAGGGGTACTTGCTGGCTGGACACTATAAAGGATGACACTGAGATGACCATGGCAGTGTGAGCGTAGAGAGTGCTGATCCATAGAATGGCCAAGGATCGGACATGACTGAATGGCTGACAATGAGGATGACGGCTTGCCCTTCCAGTGTTGGTGGGAGTGGTCTTGGAGTTTCTTTGGTTGGGCTGTTTACTGTTTGCTTGTTTGGCAGTTCCTTGTTTAGGGTATTGTTTACTTCTTGATTCTTGGTCTGATGTTAATCTATGCTGGTGGGGAGGTGTTTTGGTTGTTTTGCTTGCTTTTTTGGCTTGTTCATTGTCTCTTTTGCACAGTATGTAGTTGTTGTTTACATCTACATAAATTAATTGAGAGCAAACCCCACCCCTTACTAACACTGATGATGTTATCTAGTTTGGGTAATGAAATGTCTGCAAGAAAATAAGCAAACTCAGAGAGCACCAGGGACCCCTTATTTCAACCCTGAGATACAAATATTTTCCTTTATCGACAATTGATCTTGTTAGCTGGAGCTTCCGAAAGTTGTACAGTACTTCAACAACCACTGCTGGCTACAGGTTCTACGTTTGCTTTAAATTGTAAGCTAGAGTGCCACTCCTTGCGGTGTAAAAGTCTATTAAGAAAAAAAATGAAAGAGTCAGAGAAACATGCCAGAATTTTAAAATGCAAGGAACTTAAGAGTTTATCCTGCAGGAAGAATATATTTAATGACTAAGCTTCAATACCTTAGTTTGCTTTGGTAAGTCAGAAGTGGTGAAGAGTGATTCTTAATGAATCTCTTTAAGCAATCTAGTCCCAATACCAGTTTACTACTGTTTACTAAGGGGGGGGAAATATACAAAGGGTACTCACGTAGATCTGCTTTCCGGAGATTCCTTGCTCTGATCACTCTTATGGTAAGGAAACAACAAGGTGATACCTCTCCCTGCATAATAATAATGTATTGAAAAGAACATTAAGGTGTGAATTGCAGGTCAGAAATTGGAATGGTTGGAAGAGAGTAGTGCTGAGCAGAAAAATGTCATACGGATCCCAGAAACTCAAAATGAACTTGAATCTTTATTCTAGCAAATATTGAAAGGCTTAGGCCTTTAAGAGGAGGTACAAATTGTCTTGTAAGCATCTGAGAATCATTTAGACTTATTCTCCATTGCAAGATTGAATCCCCCATTAGATGGGATCCAGCATCTGCTAAAGTATTTTTAATGGGGAAAAAAACCCCTCATCTTTGCTGTTAAACAGTTCTGATCATCAGAAAAGTTTTTCTCATAGTTAATATACACAACTTTTGTGTAATTGCCATTCATTTATTCTAGTCTGTAGCAATACACATTGGGGTGCTACAAGCATATATCCATTCTTTGCATTAATTAATTAAAGAAAAGAAATAGACTATTATCAGAATATTCCTTATGCAACATTCTACACAATTAGAGTTTAGCCCCAGAGGAAATAATGATCATATTTAAATAATTCATCAATTGCATAAGCTGTGCATATTTACAAAAGGTACGAATGAAATAAACTGTCTTGTGGCACATTATATTTGTAGATTTTTCTGAGTTGCTGTTGACGGTATGCAGGTAATTTTCATACCTTCACACTGCTTATTTAGTAAAACCAGAACTATCATTGCAGAATGACAAGGTGGCAATGTCATTCTGGAGAAATGATTAAAATCAAGACATTAATTCTCACACACTCAAGAAAGCCTTGGTGGAGCAGTGGGCTAATGCCTCCTTAAGTAACACCAGCTGCCTGCAATTAGTGCAGGTTCGAGTCCCACCAGGCTCAAGGTTGACTCAGCCTTCCATCCTTCCGAGGTAGGTAAAATGAGGACCCAGATTGTTGGGGGCAATAAGCTGACTTTGTAATAATGCCGTGGGGGGGGGGGCAAAAGCCCTAATAAGCAGGCATATACATAGAATGAAGGCTATTGCTAACCTTGTAAGCCGCCCTGAGTCTTCGGAGAAGGGCGGGATATAAATGGGATTAAAATAAAAAAAATAAAATAAAGAGGAATACCAAGGCTGCACAAATCATTTCCAAAGATACTTTGTGAAACAAGCAGAGGTACTTTCCAAACTATTGCTTGAAGCGCTTTGACAGCCTTGGCTTTTGAAGGCACATCAGAGCTCCTGGCGATCTTTTCTAATCTTGTAGTTATGTATGTGTATGCACAGAAAATCCCTTCACCTGAACTACTGCTGAAACACAACTATAGCTATCCAGAAAATAAGCCTGAAGTAACCATGCCAACTCTTAGAGAGAACTACCCTCTTGATACTTCGATCTGTTTGCACAACCCTAACAAATGTTTCAGTTAAGAGATAGATCCAAATTGTGGCTATTCCTAGGTTACCAGGTAGGCTTGCATTCTGGAATAGCAATAGCAGTAACACTTAGATTTATATACTGGTCCATATTGCTTTACAGCACTTTTTAAGCAGTTTACGGAGTCAGCATTTTGCCCCCAACAATCTGGGTCCTCATTTTACCAACCTCAGAAAAATGGAAGGTTTAGTCAACCTTGATCCCGCCAGGATTGAACTCCTGATATGTAGGCAGAGTTAGCCTACAATACTGCATTCTAACCACTGTGCCACCAGGACTCATTACATAATCATTACAAACTGACTATAAAATTTCTTGATTCTCACAGGGATATCAATTGTGTGAATATAAACAGAGAATGGAGAAGCCATTGCTAGCCTTATGGGATAATACCAATGATCTACTTAATACAGTATCTGATTTTCCATAGTGACCTATCACAGTCAGTTTTATTATTTAAATTACTAAGGTCAATCAATTCAATAGTACTGTTCTGAACCCAGTAACTGGAGTCTACTGGAGTTTATTTATTTAAATAAATAGACAAATAAATCTAATATTCACAGGCATGATCCATCCTGACATTTGATAACTTTGCTCACATTTGATGAATCCCATTTTGAATAGTTCCCACATTCTGTAATAATTTCCACAAGAGATGGGTGGGAAGGAGAAATAATAATAATAAAAAAGAAAGCTACAATTGCTAAGATACATTCAACATGCTGGTATATAGAACATAAAAAGGACACCTAGCATTGTTTTAACTCCACATAAGAGGATATAAATAGAAATAAAGCTTACCAAAACAGGTAAATTTCTAGACACTTCCATGTTATGATCTGGCAAAACTGTGTAGGCTGAACGTTCTTGAGGGCAGGTGAGAGCAATACTGTGAATGTTCAGAGAGATGTACAGCTTTTGAATCAGCATACAGTATTTCAAAAATGATTCAGCGCCACACCTTCTCTTCTTCTGGAACAACAACAAAAAAATAATTCCCGCTTACATCAGTATTACAGCAAATGCCAAGGCATGACATACCTTTGAAGAAACCATTGCTAACAGCATGAACAAACCAATCCTTTCTTCCCGACTTGATTGATATTGACTCTAAAATTGTTTGTCTTCATTGAAAAACATTAGTTGAAAAGATAACAATGGATACCCATGTGGATATTAAATATGTGTCTCTTCTATAGTGCTAGACTGGGGTCAGATTTTTTTGGGGGGGAAAGAACAGTAATAAGCAATTGATTCTCAAAATTCTGCCCAATGGTTTCTCTACTGGAGCACTTATTATTATTTACAGTACACAACAATGGGAAATCATAGGTGCCAGTTCTTTAACTACCGTAGTGTTGGCTTTATGAATTCATATCTATATCCACAAACTAGGATATCATGATGTATTAGTGTAGTAGATATGTGGATCCCAGTAATGTGACCTTTTGCAATTGACTGATAAGAAAATTTGTCGATGCACAGATTTCCTAAGTGCTGCACAAGATTTTTTTGAGTATGATACCCAGAGTGCTAATGACCATTGGGAGGACTACCACAACTGGTTTATGCCAGAATTTTCAACTTCAGGTTTTCAGATCGGGATACTTTTTTGATCTGCTCCAATTCTTTGTCTTCTATTCTACTATTTCCTGATATTGCCCACATCAATTATTCACAATTTCTTTTTAAGCACAGTTGTGTCTGGTGTGATACAAGCCAAGACTCTATTTGGAAATTCCACAATATTTTAACCTGCTAATTTTTATGACTTCTTCAACTATATATTCCCACTAATTATTCATTACCTGTACATGTAAATTTCTACAGATATTCCAGTGAATTGTTTTGGCAATTGTGTTGTGTTTTTTATAATCAATTTGTGTAATTTTCTTGCATGACCTGAGTATATGATCTACCATTTCTTCTGTTTCTTTGCACAATCTACTGTTTAATGACTTTTCAATTTTGGCCTTAATCACATTAGTTCAAATAGCTTGTTCTTGTACATCCAAAATCAAGCCTTCACTTTCTTTTCTTTTTCTTTTTTTTAAATATTCCAGTCGTATGCCATTATCAGATGTTATCTTTATCCTCTTTCTCCTTGATCCTTGAAGCAATTGACCATGCTTTTCTGTGCCAGCATTCTGTTTTTGTTTTTTATTACATTATTTCAATGTGCTGTTTCCTGCAAGTACAGTAAGTTCCAATTTTTAACTGGCACCAATGCTTGTTTTCTTGGCTATCTTTTATGCATCAGCCAATGTATGCTATTCTTCTTTGACAATTTGTTTGACCTGAAGTAAACTTCTGCCTCCAGGTATAATCTATTAATATTCCTATGGGGATGTAATGCATAGTGAGAATTAACCTTTTGTTTATCCAGTTCAGCTTATGTCCATTTAATAATTCCAGCAGTATATGATGATGCAGGTCAATATAAAAGGGAGAAAAAATGACATTGCCATAGGTGTATACTATAGGCCACCCAACCAAACAGAGGTAATAGATGATTTTTTTGCTAGTCAGTTAACTAAGGTATGTAGGAAGCACATCACAATAGTAATGGGGGACTTTAATTACTCTGACATCAACTGGGAGACAATCTCTACTCCAAGTGGAAGATCAAACAGATTCCTTACCAACCTAGCAGACAACTTTGTCTCCCCCAAAATAGAGAAGGGAACTAGGGGATCAGTCATATTGGACTTAATTCTCACTAACAGAGATGAAATGATAGAAGATGTTGAAACTACAGGAACCTTGGAGGGGAGTGACCGTACAATATTGGAATTCAACATTATGCAAGCACAAGCAACAGAACACAGTGAAACTAGAGTCCTGGATTTTAAGAGAGCTAATTTCAATAAACCTAGAAAGAGCTTGGCAAGGATTCAATGGATGAGAATCCTCAAGGGGAAAACAACTCAAGAAGCTTGAGAAATTTTGAAAAGTGAGATTATAAAAGCCCAGTCTAGCACAACACCAATGAAGAAGAAAAATGACAGCTCTCAAAAGAAACCAGCATGAACTCTCTGATAAATTGAAAGACAAAACGGGCAAGTATAAAAAGTGGAAAGAGGGGCACATAACTAAAGCAGGTATAGCCCAGGTATTGATGGCTTTAATGGTGTTTCCATCATTTTATTTTGTATTTTATATCTGGGCTAAAAATTCTTATGATATTTATCAATAACTAAATTTTGATTCCTGATTTTCCATACAGCTTCAAGATCATCTATATAAAGTCATTAGGTAGCATAATTTGTTGTTTGTTAGCCAAAATTTGTTTTCTTCAAGACCACCAAAATAGAATGATAGTAATGACAAATAACAAAAATAATTATTTCCAACCACTAATCATGTCTTCTACTGTCCCATTATTTTTTCTGTAGGCATTCTAATGTTTTTACTGATACCAGTTGTTTCCAAATGTTTGATGATCCAGCTATGTGGGAATGAATCAAAAACTTTTTGATTCAAAAATCCAAACAATATGTAAATTGGTTTTTCAGCTTTTGTAATTCTCCAGAACCATTTTATGAATCAAAAGTTAATTTTTGTACCACTGCTTTTCTTTTTATTTCCTTTCTATTCTACTGGATGTTATTTTCTTCTAAACAATTTTGGATGTTGTCTGTTATTATGCCTTTGAGTAATTTAAACACTGTAGGCAAGCATGCTATTGGTTGGATGATTTGGGAGGGGGTTCACCAACTATTGTTCCCCTGTCATGGTCCAATCATCACCTCCTGTGGCTGGTCTTCCGTTATGCCATCCCCCACCACTGGACTGCGGAACCGACCAGGTGGTTCCGCCCCAGGCGCCTAATGGACCCAGAACGGTTCCAGATGGCGCTTGGGTCTATACCCATTGCCCTCACTCACAGCCCAGTCGATGCCTTGGTGGATGCCTGGGAAAGGGCGGCCACCGAGGCACTCAACTGTGTTGTACCCTTGCAACCCCTGACCCGGCGCAGATCCCATTGGGCTCCATGGTTTTCTGCGGAGCTCCAGGAGATGAAGCATCGGAGACGGGGTCTAGAGAGCGGTTGGAGGTCCAACCGTTCCGAATCTGACTAATTGCAGTTAAGAACCTTTGTAAGGTCTTATCTTGCGGCAATGAGGACATCGAGGGCTAACTACTTCGCTGCCATCATCGTGTCCGCAGATAATCACCTGGCCGCCCTGTTTAGGGTGACTCACTCCCTTCTTAATCAGGAGGTGAGGGAGGAGCCCTTACAGGGTCAGGCCGAGGAATTTAGTCATCATCTGATGGACAAAATTGCTCAGATCCGGGCCAGTTTGGACTCTGACTGGGCAGAGTCTGACGTGGAGGAATCGGACGGTCTTGAGCATGTTATCTGGACTGAGTTCGATCCTGTTTCTGCTGATGATGTGGACAGGATGATGGGGAGGCTGAGCTCCACCACCTGTTTATTGGACCCATGTCCCTCCTGGCTGATTTATGCAGCTCGGGAGGAGACATGAAGCTGGTTCCAGGCAGTAATATCTGACTCTTTGAATGGGGGTGTCTTCCCCGCTGCTTTGAAGGAGGTGGTGGTGAGGCCCCTTCTCAAGAAGCCTGCCCTGGACCCAGCGATTTTAAATAATTATCATCCGGTCTCCAACCTTCGCTTTTTGGCGAAGGTTGTTGAGAGTCTGCTGGCACATCAGCTTCCTCTGTTCCTGGAGGAAACTGATTACCTTGACCCGTACCAATTGGGCTTCAGGTCCGGGTACAGCACGGAGACGGCATTGGTCACGCTGGTGAATGATCTCTGGCGGGCTCGGGACATGGGTTCTTCCTCTGTCCTAGTCCTATTAGATCTCTCAGCGGCTTTTGATACCATCGACCATGGTATCCTACTGCAGCGTCTCAGGGGGTTGGGAGTGGGAGGCACTGTTTTGCAGTGGTTCTTCTCCTATCTTCTGGGCCGCTCGCAGTCGGTGTTGACAGGAGGGCAGAGATCCGCCCCGAGGCCTCTCATTTGTGGAGTTCCTCAGGGGTTGGTTCTCTCTCCCCTCCTGTTCAACATCTATATGAAGCTGCTGGGTGAGATCATTTGTGGTTTCGGGGTGGGGTATCATCAGTATGCTGATGATACCCAGCTTTTTCTTTCCACCCCGAACCAACCCAGCGATGCCCTCGCCGTGATGTCCCGTTGCCTGGATGCGGTCCGGGTCTGGATGGGGAGAAACAGGGTTCATCTCAATCCTGCCAAGACTGAGTGCCTGTGCGTACCGGCATCTCGGGTTAACCAGTCTATTCCACCTTTAATGATGGGGGTGAGGTGTTACCCCCCATTGATAGGGCTCGCAACGTGGGCAGCCTCCTGGATTCGTGGCTCAGTTTTGAAGATCATATAGGAGCCGTGACCAGGGGGGCCTTTGCCCAGGTTTGCCTGGTGCACCAGTTGCAGCCCTATCTGGACCAAGATGCCCTACGCACAGTCACTCATGCGCTCGTGACCTCCCGGTTGGACTACTGCAACGCTCTCTACATGGGGCTGCCCTTGGGGACCACTCGGAGGCTTCAGCTGGTGCAGAATGCAGCTACGAGAGTTGTGATGGGGGTTTCCCGATACTCCCATGTAACACCTCTGCTCCATGAGCTGCATTGGCTTCCGGTTGCCCTCCGGGTGAGATTCAAGGTGCTGGTGATGACCTATAAAGCCCTACCTGGCTTGGGTCTGGGATATTTGAGGGAACACCTGCTGCCGGCATCAAGCTCCCTTCGTCCTGTGCGCTCCCACAGGGAGGGCCTCCTCAGGGTACCGCCGGCAAAGGATTGCCGGCGGGTAACACCCAGGGGGAGGGCCTTCTCTGTGGGTGCGCCTGCCCTTTGGAACCAGCTGTCCATAGAGCTCAGGACTGCCCCTGACCTTCGTTCATTCCGCCGGGACCTGAAGACCTGGCTCTTTGAGCTTTCCGGCCAGGACTGAGAAGTTTAATTTGTAATTTTATTTAATTGGGTTTTAATTGGAGTTTAATAGGGGTTTTATTTTATTCAAGGACCAAATTTAATTATTTTAATTGTTCTTAACTTTTGTAATGTGTATTGTTATTTTAAATTCCTTGTGAACCGCCCTGAGTCCTACGGGAGAAGGGCGGTATATAAGTCCAATAAACATAAACATAAACAAACATATAGTTTCTTGGTCTTTTTGCTGGGTGTTTTTGAATCAGATAAGTTTTGCCAGTTGTCAACCAGCCATTGATGTTGTCTTTATGCAATATTTCATTAAGCTATTTATCTATAATTGTATGTAAGCTATCAGATATTTGAACCAAAAGTCATGCAATTCTTGATTTCCAGGAGATGTCCAATTTTTAATCCTTTTCACATGATTTTTAATCATTATTGCTCCATTATTATTTCATTCATTTGATTTTTTACTAAATTCACCTTCAAATTACTTTATCCATATAGCTTTTTTATTATAGTCTTTTCGAGTTTCCCATAGATCTTTCCAAAACTGGATTGTTTTCTTTTCATTTGTTTTCCATTTTCAGAATTTCTAATGCCATTTATACTTGAATATAAGTATACGGTCTATATTTGGAATTGGCGCTGGTTCTAATAGCTAGTTTTGCTTAAACTGGATGATTTATGCCTCATTCCATTATATTTTCCCCACTCTTGCTATTGTTTGTTGCCTTGTGTTTCTAAAGTTTCTTCATTTTTTCTGGTGCAAAGCCAATATTATTAATGAGGATTGTCTTAATCCTTAAGTCTCCCATTTTTTCTCTTTTATGTTCTTTAAATTACTTGTTTCTGTTCTTTCCTGCTCTTGTCTTTTGGGGCACTACTTTCAATGCTGGCAGCAGTGGTGGGGTTCAATTATGTGAACAACCGGTTCTCTGTGTGGATGCCACTTCCGGAAGTCCAGTTTCTTCTACTATTCTACTATTCTTTTGGGGTCTTCCATCTTCACAGTTTTTCTGAATCTCCTCCAGTTCTGCATCCCTGAATATTTTATTCATGGTAACAAATCTCCTCAGGTCTGCTAATTGTTGTTCAATCCTGAATCAGATTCACTTAATGGCCATATGATTCGCTGAACTATAGTGATTTGCTTAACAACTGAGGCAAAAAAGGTAGCAGAATTGGGCATGATAGACAACCCCCTTGCTTAGCAATGGAAATTCTGGTCCCAATTGTGGTAATACGTTGAGGGTTACCTGTGTGTGCCATCAAGTCTTGGTGGAGCAGTGGGCTAATGCTTCCTTAAGTAACACCAGCTGCCTGCAATTAGTGCAGGTTCGCATCCCACCAGGCTCAAGGTTGACTCAGCCTTCCATCCTTCCGAGGTAGGTAAAATGAGGACGCAGATTGTTGGGGGCAATTAAGCTGACTTTGTAATAATGCCGCTTGGGGGGGGGCTGAAAGCCCTAATAAGCAGGCATATACATAGAATGAAGGCTACTGCTAAGCACATTTGATTTGTGCTTCTTAGATTGTAAGCCGCCCTGAGTCTTCGGAGAAGGGCGAGATATAAATGGGATTAAAATAAAAAAAAAGTCATTTTCAGCTTCTGGAAACCACATACATACATACACACACACACACACACACATACATACCTACATACATACATACATACATACATAGGTGATACATAGATAGGCCTGCTTATTACAGAGCTAGGCCTGTTTAAATATTTGCAAGCCACTAAGTGACTGACTTGTCTTGTCGCTGCAGTTTCCATCACTTTCACTCTCCTCTTCTCTTTTTCTCCAAAGTAAAAAAAAATGTTGGTGGGAATAAAGGACAGTGTCAAGCTTTGCTCCTTTAAAATGCTGCTAAGCCAGGACTTGTACATTTGGGTTCCTTTATCACAGGGGTCTTCAAACTTGGCCCTTTTATGACTTCTGGACTTCAACTCCCAGAATTCCTCAAGTCATAAAAGGACCAAGTTTGAAGACCCCAGCTTTATCAAGCCAGAATGAAAGGAGAACAGTTGGAAGCCAGGACAAGGAGCAACAGAAGATTTTATTTTGCAAGAAAAGCTAATTATATTCTCAATGCTGGAGTAGCACTACTAGCCTTAAACTTTTTTTTCCTTTTCACAGAAACACTGTACCATAACTAAAAGCTTTATCCAATAACTGCAAGCTTCCCAGTTTGATTACCAGGGGCTCATACTGCTAAAAAAGAAAAAAATCCTCTACTTTTTAATGGGGAAAAAATGCAGAGGTAGCCTTAGGACTGCTGTGTTACAAGGTTCACAACATTTTCCATTCTGCATGTGCAAAGAGAAGCAGAGTGTCTCCTGACTGCCCATTCCACTGTTATTCTTGATGTAAATAAGAGTTTTAGTACATTTTTTCAGACTTACTTGTTAAAATTTTGGGTGGTGTGATGGGTGGATGTCAGGACAAAATCTACAATGCATTTAGCACTTATGACCATAATTATAGTTGAATATCTAAAGATACTGACACATTGACAGAAATGCCTACAGGACTGGGGTGATGCTGTGTCTTTCTATGACAACTTGTTTGTCTTTAAAGTACAATAATTAATTTGAGAAGGGAAAAAAGACAACCACAATCTATTTATGATGACACATAGAAAGGAGTTTTAATTCTTGCAGCAGTGCTGCCTTTTCCGTTCTATTGCTGCATGCAAAGCCTGAAAAATCAGGTGTTGGTTATTCAGGATGTTGTATTCGCTTAGGTTCACAAGCTTGTCAAAATCCTCATCCGAATATTTCAGGCAGAAAGTGGAATAAGGGGTTTTGCAAGTAGAAACATCAATGTTGCCTCCAGCCATATTGGCTTCGGAGCGCTTCTCACCTAGAATGAATAACAAAAAATTAAAGATTATTTTATCATTGCCTTATTTCAGGAGGAAAAATACATTTAATGAAAAGTTTTTAGCATGTGGATTTTGTTCTTTAAGTCTAATCTAGTTTAATATAAATGAGCTCATTTGATCCTGTACCCATTGGCACAATCTTATTTTGGCCAAATAAAGGCTGCAGTCATAAAGCCTCTGGTACAGCATTTCAGGGGAATCCAGCCTCTTCAGATTTCTCCTTTCAAGTTCAAAGAGAGGGCTGCAAGTTCAGACAAGAAAATTCAACAATACACTCCTCCCTTTATCCCTGCCATCAGCTTCTGAGTTTGACTGGTCCATACACTTAGAACTTCAGTGCCAGAAAGGTAAAGAGAGAGAGATTGGTAGGTATCAGTCAAAGTTTATAAGAACATATGAGAATAAGAGTATCAGAAAATGTGTCCCTCTTCTTTACTTCACAATACCCCTAATCTTGTCAAGGATAAGTTTCACAGGGTTAGGAATTTCAGCCTTCCTTCCTGATTATCTGGAAGGTAATTTATGATAATGATGATTATTTACAAGAAAGGGTGGAGCTGTATCAGTTCTATGAGGTAGACCAGAGGCCTTCAAACTTGGCCCTTTTATGACTTGTGGACTTCACCTCCCAGAATTCCACAGCCAGCGTGCCTGGCTGAGGAATTCTGGGAGTTGAAGTCCATAAGTCATAAAAGGGCCAGGTTTGAAGACCCCTGAAGTAAACTAAACTAGGAAACTCACTCCAGGGGAAGGTTACAATGATACTTTACTGAGATAGGCTTTATTGAGATAGACTTTTGCAAGTCTCTCTTACCTCTTCTACCCCACTGAGTCAAAGAGGAGCTAGCCTGAGACTGTTCCTAACACTATTTCCTTTCCTAAAGCTAAAGGAGTGTTCTGGCTTTGTTGTTTCTGTAATGGTTTCTGAATACTCCATTCAAGGCCATTGCCATGGCTCTCTACAGGCTGATCCTTTTAGGGGAGTGAACATGGGAAACGGAATCTCTGAAAGGCAAACTTTCCACTTATTATCAACATTTGGTGGCAAAATAGTTGAATTGCAGCAGTGCAGTTTCTATGTCTGGGGCGAAGGGGGAATGGGGAAAATTGGAATGACTTGTCTCCTAAATTAAAAGTTTTAATGAATTTTCAAAAAATCAAGTCAACTTTTGGAGATGCTAGAACACTGGAAATGGGGTCTTGGAGAGACCATAGGACAGGAGATGACCATCCCTATTCTATAAAATATTCTGATACATTATCTTTAGTAAGAAAAGAGAACTGATTTACAAACATAGTTGCCTAATTCACAATAACACAAAGAAACTATATTCATCTTTTGTTCCACTATCTTTCAAACATATTATAAATCGTTGTTAATAATGATATGTTTATTTTTTTATTTTCATAATTCAAAAGAAGTAAACATAGGGAGTCAAAGCAAGCTGGTATCCCTAATGAATCTTTGCAAAAATCAGCATTCCCTAATCAAGTATTATGTATGGTGCATAAGCAAAATCTAAGCACATAATACTTTTTCCAGTAAAAGCAAAGTTGTAACCTCCAAATAAACTGTAACCAGTTGTCTGATTAACACCAATAACTTACCAGGTGCACTATAATATTGGAAAGTATCATTCACTAATGGAAAGAAAACTAAGATGGGACAATCAGATATCTCTGACTGATTGAAGTAGTAGCACTCTTTCAGTTGTTTCCTGTCTTCATCTGTTAAGACAACATTTGGAAATGGGATCCCTTGTTCTGTGTAGTACTTACAAGCATCTTCTAGAGGCTATGCTCATATAAAAATCAAAGAAAGAGATTTTATGAGAAATGAGAGTAAGCAATTGTGAATCCCAATTGTTCTTACTGCACTACAGTAAAATACCAGTTATATAGTACCAGTTCAACAGAAAGGTTTGGGTTTACAAACCCAAGAATTAGAATTAGAAATTAAACTGTGAAACTATTCAATAAGCTCATGGTGAACTCCTTGCTTCTTATAACCTAAATATTAGAACTGACAACAAGTAAAAGTTGTAGTGATGTAATGCAATCATAAAGACTAGCAATATCTGAATTTAGGACTTAAAGAGTTACATAGACTGCATTATCTTACATTTGTATATGAGTGACAAATAATTTCTTATGGTTTATCAATTGTTGTTTGTAATTTATAATTAATGATTGTAACTATGATTATGACCTATGACCTATTACTTGCTGTTTATATGTACACTGTGAGCTTATGCACCAGAGACAAATTCCTTGTGTCACACTTGACCAATAAATAATTCTATTCTATTCTATTCTATTCTATTCTATTCTATTCTATTCTATTCTATTCTATTCTATTCTATTCTATTCTAGTCTAGTCTAGTCTAGTCTAGTCTAGTCTAGTCTAGTCTAGTCTAGTCTAGTCTAGTCTAGATTGCAATCATGGACTTATTTTATAGCACTATGTTTGTGATCCTGATTTAGAGGTTTTAAACACATAATCTAATTTCTTCCTACTATACTGAGAGCAGGGCTTTAGCAACTGAACCACCTCAGGCAGTTGTCTAACATAAGTCTGAAATATTTTACACAAAAGATATTATGTCCTTATTATTTATTTAATCACACTTGTGTAACTACCAATCTCATGTAGATACTCTGGATGGTTTATATAATAATAAAAATATATATTTAAAACATTTCTGCCTGAGAGACATGGCAAATTAGACATTTTTTGCAGTGTTACATTGGAATTAACAGCTGGCTGCAAGATCAAGATCTCCAACATTATTTCCAGATTGAGGAGAAATCTTCAAGCTTGCCCTTGTGTATTCTGCACAGCTGTTTCTTGTAAATGGATTACAGGACTTGAGGTTTTGTAGTCACCTTATGAGCAGAGCATCTGAGAGCTTTGGAAGCATGGGTCTTTGCTCATAATCATGACCTCTTTGCCACTTTTAAGGACATTTTTAAACACTTTGGACTTGCTTTTATTTTTGTTGCTTTTTAAATATGATTTTAAACTTTTTGAATTAAACAGCAAAAGAGTGAGGGAGAAGGTTCATTCTCCGAACTTGTGGGTTGGTTTCTGAACATTTCGTTACCAGGCTAGGTAATATCTTCAGCAGAGTTTAGGGGATGTCAGTGTCAGTGTTCATCTGTTTATAAGCTGTGGGTGTGTCCAGTGAGGGCCTTGTGATGGGCCTTGTGATGGGTCATGTATGAATCATCAGGGAGAGGCTTGTGATGGGTCTTATGATGGGGAGGTTACATCAGGTCAGAATCATTGGGAGGTAAACTGCTGGTGGGGGGAGGAGGGGTTGGTTGAGGGTTGGTGCTGTCTCTGATTGGCTGTGTGGTTGATTTGGATTCTGAGGGGTTTGTAGGCTGCTTGTAAGTCAATGTGTCTGTTGATGGAATTGCTTGTGGAGTGCCAGGCTTCAGTGAACTCACAAGCGGGAATGTCCAAGTTGACAGCTGTGACTGTGCAATCAAAGCCCATTGCCTTTTTCCTTGTTTATATGTGTCTCACATGTAATATATGTAAAAAGGAGCAGGGCTTTCATTGTGGTCACTTCCCTCCCCCTGTAGATACCCCTTACTGAAATTGCTAACATTTTTTATCCAGTTTTGATCTTTTAAAAGAGTAATCCTACTCTCATTTGGAAGTCAGACCTATTGAGCTTTATGGTAATTCCTTCAGAAAACACAAGTATAAAATTGCATACACAATTCATGTATGTCCTCAATCTTTTCTTTTACTGTTTTTTTAAATAAACCTGTGGGCAAATTCCACTGAGATTGTTATATCTATTAAATGCATTGAATAGCTTCTACCCTAGATATCAGACATAAGCAAGCAAGCAATAAAATAAAATCTATTACCAATGCTTGTGAACCTGCACTGTAACTCAAATGCAGAATGACATCCACTTTCCTCTCTAGCCTTAAGAGTGGTGGACAACTTGTATTGATGAAAAATCCAGCATCCACCAGGCCCAGGTGGTCATCATATTCTGTTAGCTGATTGGGGCAACAATCCAATGTAGTAGCTAGAAAGGAAACACATTTCTTTGTCATCTGGAAATAATGTGATTTTTCTACTATTTAATTGCATTAAACTCAAAGTTCTTTGATGAGTTTTAATCATCCTTTTGGGTGCACCAATTATAACTTATGGTTTGCTGTGTGTTGAATATGTTCCTCCCCACAAAGTGTGTTTCAGTATTTCTATTTAATTCTGAAATTTAAATTTAAAGTTCAACAATCACAGACCATGAGTTGTAAGCAAAGCCAGAAATTATTCTAGTGTGCTATGCAGAAGAAATTGTAGAATGTGTAAATTCCTTGTTTACATTAACTTTACTAACATTGGGTAAAATAAATATTGCATAACAGTAAATGGCAATTGAAGCATGTAATGGTTGGTATAAGAAAAGACAGGGAATTAGCATTGCTTGTAAAATGTACTTATTTATTGGAGGCCAGTAGAACTCAATGCTTCTATAAAAACAGTCATTATTAAGGTTCTGAATGTATGTTTGTATGGTAATTAGACTTGTTTCTCTTTGCTATATCCTTTTTTGAAATCTTTGATGGTTAAGATGGTCGGCTTGTCAGCTAGAAAGCTGACAGCGCACATGAAAGACCCAAGCAGTGCAACTGGGTGAGGTCCCATTGCTTGCCCCAGTTCTGGCCAACCTAGCAGTTTGAAAACATGCAAATGTGAGTAGATAAATAGGTACGACTTTGGCAAGCAAGGTTATTGTGTTCTGTACTTTCATGCTGACCATAAAATGATAGAAGCGTCTCTCAAACAATGCTCCCTATCCTGAGAATCTGAGATGAACACTGCTCCCTTGAGTCAATCATGAGTGGAGAGGGGAAACAAACTTTTAAACCTTATTATTATTTATTACGTTTACTGCCCATCTTACTGTAAGGCAACTCTGGGCCTCCACTTCTGGATCATAGCCTAAAGTAGCATATATAAACAATATATAATGTTGTAACATTATTATATATTCCCACAACGATTTTTGATGCAGTCCCCAAAGTCTTTCTATAATTTGCTACTCATTAGCTACTTTGCTTAATGAAGTGGAAGGGAGATAATATAGAATATATGGAGAACAATGATATTAACTGTTTTTAATCTTGGCATGCATTTTGAACCCAAGTTCAGACCTAAACTGAACATTGTATACCTCCAGCCTACATTTTTAGTCCCAAATGCACTCATTTGGAAATACATTTTAAAAAGTCTAATCCTAATGCCATGTTAATTATAGTTAGAAACCATAGGTGCTGTTCACCTTTCCATCTATGAAAATGTGTATTCTCAGTGTAGCAGTCATGCATCTGAAAACCCTTCAGAAAATTGTGATACTGCGCAACAGCCAGGCGATCTGTCAACACCCCGCGAAGTTTCATGGCTAGATCTCCAGGTGGGACAAACATGCGGCTTTTTAGCTCATAGGGCTTTGTAGGTAAGTGTGGGTCTTCATCTGCAACAAGGCACAAAGGATAAGAAAGGTGTTTTTTCATAATTCAAACATGTACTATCTTTTCAAAAGTGTTGAAGACTAATTGAGAAATAAAAAGAGATTCGATCCTGCAACATTATCCTGGGACACATATATTCACCTTCATTAATGACAACTGTGGTGAGGACTCAAAATGCATTGGAAGGCAAGTGACAAGGCAAGTTATGACCCATGCTCTAGCCCTCTTCTACATCCATTGGCATTGTATGCACGTCCATCATCTTGTCCAGGTTCATCCCTTCTGAGCATGTAACTGATCCTGGGATTCATTAGCAAGCATGCAGCCATCATTTCTGATCCACCTCTAACTTTACATTTTACATTCCTATCTAAAGACTAATAGCAGTAAGGCTATCCTGATATCGGGGTTATATTTCTTGTGAGGTTCATTTCTCCTTTAAGACTACAGCACCATAGTGTCTTTTGCTAAGGTTGGCTTGTGGTTATTGGAATCATTTAAAGGAAAATATTGTCAAAACAAGCCATTCAGGGGCTGAATATAGAGTAGGTTCACACATGCTATTAAGCCGTGGTTTGTGTAGCTATGATTTACTGAATAAAACCACAGTTGGCTGCTGCAGTTCCTTCCTGCAACACACTAAACCATATTTTACAAATCACAATGGCTTATCCTGCACAGCCCAAACCAAACAAGCCTCACATGAAGTGTGTGAACTCAGCTATAAGATCTTGTCAATTTTTTCCCCAAACTGTCCCTATCCATATTGTTTTAACAGCGGAAACACATACAAAGCAGAAGCAAGAAAGATACTCACCAATATCTATAAATTTGTCATGAGTCCACTGATGCCAGAATTCTTCTGAAGTATTAACTCTATTCCAAATATATAACAAGTTGAGTGAAAATATACTACTCCACATACCTGTGGGGGAGGAGAATGATACCTTTACTGGCAACCTAAAAATAACTCAGTTGAAAATTGTCCTACCATTCATCTGACCCAGTTGATCTCCCTTGATGTGTTAGTTTTAATTTTATTTCTTTTTTTATTGAAAAGTTTTACAATACATTTTTTTAAATAAAAAAACTCCCTCCCTCCCCCTCCCCTCCCCCAACCCTCCCCTCCCCTCCCCCCCTCCCCGACTTCCCAGAGCTGAATACAGGGTATAAACTTACAAACTTAAGCTACAATATGCTAACAACAAAAATAAAACATTAAATTCTATCGCACTTTAACTCTCCATAAACATAACTATTGTTGTTGTTGTTAGTTGCGAAGTCGTGTCCGACCCATCGCGACCCTATGGACAATGTTCCTCCAGGCCTTCCTGTCCTCTACCATCTTCTGGAGTCCATCTAAGCTCACGCCTACTGCTTCAGTGACTCCATCCAGCCACCTCATTCTCTGTCGTCCCCTTCTTCTATTGCCCTCAATCTTTCCCAGCATTAGGCTCTTCTCCAGTGAGTCCTTCCTTCTCATTAGGTGGCCAAAGTATTTGAGTTTTAGCTTCAGGATCTGGCCTTCTAAAGAGCAGTCAGGGTTGATCTCCTCTAGGACTGACCGGTTTGATCGCCTTGCAGTCCAAGGAACTCGCAGGAGTCTTCTCCAGCACCATAGTTCAAAGGCTTCAATTCTTTGGCGCTCAGCCTTTCTTATGGTCCAGCTTTCACTGCCATACATTGCAACTGGGAAGACCATAGCCTTGACTATACGGATTTTTGTTGACAGGGTGATGTCTCTGCTTTTTAGTGTGCTGTCTAGATTTGCCATGGCTTTCCTCCCAAGGAGCAAGCGTCTTTTAATTTCTTGGCTACAGTCCCCATCTGCAGTGATCTTGGAGCCAAGGAAAATAAAATCTGTCACTACCTCCATTTCTTCCCCATCTATTTGCCAGGAATTGAGAGGGCCAGATGCCATGATCTTGGTTTTCTTAATGTTTAGTTTCAACCCAAGTTTTGCACTCTCCTTCTTCACCCGCAACACCAGGCTCTTTAGTTCTTCTTCACTTTCTGCCATTAGAGTGGTATCATCTGCATATCTTAGGTTGTTGATGTTTCTTCCGGCAATCTTAATTCCAACTTTTGATTCATCTAGCCCTGCCTTTCTCATGATGTGCTCTGCATATAAGTTAAATAGGCAAGGTGACAGTATACAGCCTTGCCGGACTCCTTTCCCAATTTTGAACCAATCAGTGGTTCCATGTCCAGTTCTCACTGTTGCTTCTTGGCCCGCATATAGATTTCTCAAGAGACAAATAAGATGGTCTGGTATGCCCATCAACATAACTATATTACTAACAAATAACAAGTAACTAATAATACATCTTATAAAACCAATACTTATTCAAATGCTAAATGAAACTTTTTAGTCCCATATTTTTTCTGAATATATTCGATCCATCTTCTCCAATCCACAATATATCTCTGTTGCGATTGTTCTTTCAGATATGCTGAAATCTTTGCCATTTCCGCCAAGTTAGAAACTTTCAAAGTCCACTCTTCTATAGTAGGCAGTTCCTCCTTCTGCCAATATTGTGCTACTAAAAGTCTTGCTGCCATAATTAAATTCAACATCAATTTAGTATCTATAACAGTAAAATCTGTAATAATACCCAACAAAAACAACTGTGGAGAAAACCTTATCTTTTTCTTAAATAACTTTTGCATGTTCCACCAAATTTTAATCCAAAAAGCTTTGACTTTTTTACAAGTCCACCATATATGATAATACGTTGCATCCTCACAACCACACCTCCAACATTTGAGCTGGCAGTTTGGATACATGCTTGCTAGTTTTTTAGGGTCTAAGTGCCACCTATAAAACATTTTATAAAAATTCTCTCTTAAATTTTGAGCCTGTGTAAATTTTACGTTTCTAACCCAAATCTTTTCCCAAGTATCCATTGTTATAACCTCCTCAAAGTTCTGGGCCCACTTTATCATACAATCTTTGACAAGTTCCATTTCTGAGTCAATTTCTATCAATGCATTATATATCCTTTTTATATGTGCTTGACCTTGATCTCTAATTTGTTTTACCAAATTTCCATCAGTTATTGAAATACCAACTTTCTGATCTTCTTTCCATCTTGCTTGCAACTGCCCATACTGAAACCAAGTTTGTACAATCTTTTCTTCTTTTAAAATATTATATGGCTTTAATTGCCATACATTCCTTTCTATCCTTAAAATTTCTTTGTATGTAATCACATCATGTTTAAATCCAACATTTATATTTTCTATTGCATGTTTAGGTATTGCCCAAATTGGTATTGTATAATTTAACTTATATCTATATTTTTCCCATACTCGCAACAGAGCATACCTTAATATATGTATCTTTAAAACATTATCCACCTTCTTATCATATAATAAATATGCATGCCAACCAAATAACAAATCATAACCCTCAAGATTTAATAGTCTCCTTTGTGTTAAATTAAACCAATCACTAATCGATGATAAAGCAGCAGCCTCACAGTATAATTTAAGATTAGGCATTTTAAGACCACCTCTTTCACGTATATCTTGCAGTTTTAGTTTTATTTCTTTTCCTCTAGGAACTCAAAGCATTATGTATAGCCATCTCTCCATTTTTCACTCATAACAACAGCCCCGGAGACAGTGATGAGCCTATAGTCACTAAGCAGTCTTTCATGACTAAGGCTGGACTTGAATCTGGGTTTTATTTCTTTTCCTCTAGGAACTCAAAGCATTTGTATAGCCATCTCTCCATTTTTCACTCATAACAACAGCCCCGGAGACAGTGATGAGCCTATAGTCACTAAGCAGTCTTTCATGACTAAGGCTGGACTTGAATCTGGGTCTTAGTTCCTCATTCCTGATTTCTCCATAACAGAGACCTTGTCTAAATCTCTGGAATGCCTATGTGAACAATGGGCATTTAAAGAGATATAAACAGAAAGAAGTTGTCAAGCTGGAGGCTACTGCAAATATCTGGTGTGTTCTGAATGGAAGTAGAAGGACACTCCTACTCATGAATATTTTATGTGCTAGGTTTGGGTATATATTCACATGCAAAAAGCTGACGCACTCATACTCATATTATCACAAATAAATAAATGTCATCAGTTTTTCATTATCATGTTTACCTAGCGGTATGTATGTTCTCAACCTGTATCTTCTTTTGGAAGCTTATGTTATTTGGTTGAATCTGGCTTCAGAATAAAGCCAGAAGTCTATAATTCCCATGTATATCTCCCTCCCCTCCCCTCAAATTTATTTGACATCCATCTCAAGATTCAAGGCGACTCTGATAATTAATTAGTTTTGTCCAAGGTCTAAACAAAAAGACAGATAGATTCTTCTTAATTATCAAGGGTCGCAATGTATGGTCCTCCAGCTCTCCTCATCTCTTGCCACTGGCCCTATTGCTATGGCTAATGGAGTTTGGAGTTCTACTACATCTGGAGAAGTTGATGTTGACTGTCCCTTAGCTCAAGAATCAGTTCAAAGACCTTCCCATGAGGTGCTAAATAACAATACTTTGACATTCTATTGGATATTTGATCACATCACCATGAAGATAGCACATCCGGGTTTCTGGAAGCTTCTTTATCAAGTGCCCCATGAAAAATTCACTTCCAAAGTCCTCAGGATGCACAAATGCTCCATACTTCAGAAATCCCACCTCATAGGGTGTAAATTCTAGCCATTCTGGGAAAAAATAAGAAAAAAATAATACCTAAGCACTCCTACTTATAAACAAGTGTAAACAAATCTGCAAAGCAAAATTAATTTCCATCATGCAAAGAGGAACAACATTTGGGCAGAGAAACCTAAAATTATCTTTCTAATGGATAATAACCATCCAGAATCATCTTGTTGCATTGACCGCATCCTAAGAGTTGTAGGAGAGGATAAACGATACTCTTTAAAGTCCTGTGGGAAATTGCAGAACTATATACAGTATATACACAGAAAACAAGGTTACTGGAGTTAGACATTAAAACATAAATTGGATGCTTTGGTTAAATATTGCACTAAACAATTGAGGCTTGCTTGCTCAATTTGGACCTGTCATCCTTCTAACCATGCTATCCCAACCATAGACTGGTAGTCAACCAATCTACTTTACAGAATTATTACAGACATAATTAGAAGATCAGCTGCTTTGAGTTGTGGAAACAAAGTTTAAATTAAAATGTATTTAAGTTTACATTGAAATGTATTTAAATTTTAAATACATTTGAAGTGCATTGTTTTGATAAATTGTTTGTTGTCTATAGTCATTTAGATCATAAAATCAGTTTATAAACTGAACAAATTAAAAGAAAAATTAAACATCAGTAGAATACAACATTTACAAACAAAATAATGAAAAGTAAACCACCTTGGGTTTTAAATTTGTTCTTGGTTCTCAGTAACAAAAGAGTATTTCTTGTTAAACATTTTTTAAACCCAGATTTCCAATGAAAGGATTTTTTTCTTTTTCTTTTTTCCTACATCCATGTACAGACAAACAGTTAAACGAAGGAGCTTACTGTTTATGAGAATATGAAATATATTTATTTGCTTAGGAAAGCCAAGGCTAAAATATGCTCATGAGATTTTTGTTTGTTTGTTCGTTGCTTCCTTTTTAATCAGTGGAACCACACCTTTCTGAAATGCAGATATACAAAATAATATTTGAAAATCTTTGCTGCTTTAATGCTTTGTCACAGCCAGATAACTGAAACTGTATACTTAATTACTTAAGAGTAAACTGTGTTGGAAAAAACAGGTTTAATGGTTAAGGCTTGAAACCAGAAGACAGTGAGGTCTAGTCGCTCCTTAGGCACAAAGCCAGCTGGATGACCTTGGGCCAACCACTCTCTCTCAGCCCTAATAAAGAGGTAATGGTAAACTGTATCTGAAAATATTTCCAAGAAAATTGCAGAGACTTGCTCGGGCAATCACTAAAGGTCAAGTCTGATTTCAAAGTATAAAAAAAGTTAAAAAAAAATAAACAAGCCCACTAGTAGAATATAACTTCTAAATATATATCAGTAAAATGAAACTGCAGCTCAGTAGAATGCATTTTCAAATAGGTGGAACTAATTGTGCAAAGATTTGATTTCCAGCCTTTATTTTTAGATCACTTGCCTTAAACTTCAGTTCATCCTATCAAATGAGCTTTGTTATAAATATATATGGGAGATAGGCTGACCTATATTTCATACAGTCTCATTCTGTATCTATAAAATGAATATAAATAGTATGTAGGTCAAGTAATAAGCAGATTTAAATATTTTGGGATTTTTACTTAAAATTTGAATATTTGATTTTTGGATGGATGGATGTTAATATTGGCAGCCAGATGTAATGATGCTAGATTTCCATAGGATATGGATTTTAAGAAAGATACTCTACCCTCATATAAATATTTTCTTAAACTAAGGCTGGCCTCCTAGTGACTTCATGGAATATGGGTATAACTTCATTGGCAATAAAACAGATTGACATTATCTCCTCCTGGGATTTCTTTTATTTTACCGCCTAGTCTACAATTCTGGGATCTCCTGATGCCCCCTCCCCATTTAAATATTAACCAGCTTTGATTTTGTTTAGCTACTTGAAAATCATCCAAGGTTGGTTGGAGACTGACATCTATGCTAATAACCAGGAGATGTAATGCTGTCATTCATATTCTGTGGCTCCAAATAGATGTAAATGCAAAATTCACTTTGTTACAATAAAAAAACAATCTGTCTCTCTTTAGTCTTATTAGTCACCTTTGAAGTCTTGAGTGCTGTACTTGTCCTTGATGTTAATAGTTACATAGATGGGCAGGGGATTTTGCCCATTTATCAAAGCTTCTTTCTGGTCTGAGAGCCTGTGGTTATCTTTCTAATTGTAAAAGAGAAAAAAAATCAAAGAGGCAACGTAACAACCAAATACAAGCGGAAAGTCATCTTAATGTTAAAGATGCCTAAAGCAACCCAGTATAGGATAAACCTAAATATAACAATTGAACATGAGTGGGTAAAACAGAAGATGAAATGAACAAAGGTGTTTTTTTTACTCAGGACAATAAGAATGACATAATTGCTGATACCACCTTGGGTAAATGTCTATGGGGATTCTCAATCATCCAGGTCATGGTTGTCCCAAAGGTGCTTTTTTCAAGAGGCAACTGAACTTTCTTGCTTTTCTTTGAAGATGTTTTGCTTCTCATCCAAGATGTTTCTTCAGCTGACTGGATGGTGGGGAATGGAAAGATTTATATTCCTTGCAGACATTTGCATTCTTTTGTCTGTGTCCTCAGGGTCCTGAGTAGTGCAAATGGGTGTGGAGCCTTCTTGGAACTGCTAAAAGGACTGTGTTGTGGAGCTTTACTTTCTGTAGGATGTTTTTTCTGCCCTGTCTCCCTTCACTGTTGAAGGGATGACTGAGAATCTCCACAGACATTTAGCTATGCACTTTGAAATGAACATCCTTCGAATGGTGCTGGAGCATGAATGGATTTCCAGAAAAATTGCAGACTACAGGAACCATTTGCACTTCAGTTTGAGATGCAGACAACACAGATTCATCCCCAACAGCTTGTGCCTGTGTTCAACAATGAAGGAAGACAGAGCATAAGAAACATCCTGCAGACAGCAAAGATCTACAACACAGTCCTTTTAGCAGTACCCAGAAGGTTCCACACCCATTTGCCCTACTCAGGACCCTGAGAACACAGACAAACCTCGAGGAGGCCTCGATGACTCTCTTAAAAAATGCAAATGACCAGCTCTCTTCAAGGAGTATAAATCCTTCCATTCCCCACCATACAGTCAGAACTGAAGAAGTTTCTTGGATGAGAAGCAAAATGTCTTCAAAGAAAAACAAGGAAGTCCAGCTGCCTTTTCAAAAAGCACCTTGCGGAGAACCACCTTGGGTACCTGCAACCCAAATTAATGTTTTTACTAATGTTTATCAAATAGTGGTAGATCTACCACAGGCATTGGTGTTCTAATTAGTGTATTATCACAACATTACCCTTTATATGAATGTATAACAGGAATCCATAATTCTTAGGAAGCAAAAAAGAATACATTAGACTATACCCCATCATTTAACAAATACTCTATGACGAGTCCCCAGAGATCTATAAAAGTTGTTGGGTAGCCCTCCTGTTTCCTTTGATTCAACTGTTGATAGTAGTATTTCAAACGGTTTGGGGTGAACATGTCCAACTTGCTTTTGGTCACTTGTTTCTTAGCCTCTTGTATTTTTTCATGTAGATCATTCTGGGACCAGTAAGCATCCCTGTATAGATGCGCCATGGCCCTGAAAAGACACAATACAATCAATGAGAAATATACCAAAAAATAAAACTACTTATAAAAGAATATCAAACCCTCTAACTCTGAAACTATCAGTAAAATTCTTAATTTCTCCACAGTGTTTTCTCAGTCAAATTCTCATTAGGTTTATGCCAACAAACTCCAATTTGGTTTTATGGATGTGGCTAGATATTAGGAAAATAACTTCCCATTGGTATCAGTAACTCAGCAATAGAAACAGAGAAGAATTTATCCTCTTCACTAGATAAATTCAGTGAAAATTTGAAATTTTTAATAAGGTTTCCTACACTAAGTGTCCCCTTTCAACTGGAGGATTGGCCTACCACAGCTCCTTATAAAATTAGATAGCTCTGAATGATCCAGCAATAATATAACCCATTTTTCAGACTTGCAAAATTGCTCTCTATGATGCTGCTAATGCTTTTGAGAACACAGTACTTAGACGATTTATAGATAAAGACAAAGGATAAAGGGTATTTGAAAACATCTATAAAGTTACATAGAAACACATTTATTTAATACGATGAAAATGACCAGTATGAAAATACAAATTTGGTTTTAAATATGTATAAACACAAAACATCCACATTTGATTAAAATGCAGAGATTAAAAAGATCATTGAGAAAGTCTCATAATTCCATATATATTGACAGAGTGAAGAACAGTGCTTCTAAATGTAAACACTTGCTAGGTGAGTTAATGGAAGAGCTGACAGATTTTAAAACCATTTGGTACCACATGAGGGTACCACATACGAGACTGATCGTCATATTTTGGGTTTTCTTTTCCAATTCATTTTTGAAGTGACCCACAGAATTTCAGTAGTTTGCTCTAGAAGAGTCAAAGCTGTGCATAACTGGTCCCAGGCTAGCAACCAGCTGAAGCTTGCAGAAAGTTCCTAGCCACAACCACTTTCTCAGGTTTGGAAAAGTTGGACTGAGGAACACCTCCAAGGAACACCGCCATTTTATCTAAAGTGTGTTTTAATGGATAAATTATGTATAAGAGCGCTTCTGAAACCAAATGGAATCATTTACCATGCCCTGGAGCACAGTGGTTAGAATGCAGTATTGCAGGCAAAACTCTGCCCACAGTCTGGAGTTCAATCCTGATGGGCTCAAAGTTGATTCAGTCCTCCATCCTTCAAAGGCCGGTAAAATGAGGATCCAGATTGTTAGGAGCAATATGTGACATTGTAAACTGCGTAGAAAGTGCTGTAAAGCACTATGGTATATAAGTATATAAATCTAAGTGCTATTGCTACTGCTACATAGAAGGAAATGTGCATTGGCTATTCTATGAGATAGACAATGTGAAGATACAAAAAAATGTAGCATTTGTAGAGTAGCCATGTATATGCATGGTGGGATTCAGCTGGTTCACACCACTTCAGCAGAACCGGTAGCTAATTTTTTGTTGCCCAGGCCCAGAATGGACTTCCGGAAGTGGCATCCACACAGAGAACCGGTTGTTCACATATTTGAAACCCACCACTGTGTATATGCATCTATTTGAAAAATGCAGATGAAGTGATTTCCTGCATTAGTAAATGCTTTGAATGCCTTTATACAAATAAAGGTACCAAAGAGATGGAAGTTGTTGCACATGCTGTACAATAAAAGCATAGGAAAAAAAATAAAAGTGAGATTATTCATAGTTGCTAAGGTGATAGGAATATAAGAATTTCTACGTAGCATTATTATAAACTTGTGTAAATGCACGGCAATGTTAGAAGTATTACCACATGTTACTTCTCTTGTATTAAATTATGCCAATAATCTATCATGAATGTTCACTTACCATGAAGTTCCAGACAAGCCAGATATGTATGTTACACAATCCATAATATTCAGTTTTTTGAGTGCTCTCATAGAGCCAAATGTTGTTGTGTATGACCTTGTCCCACCTCCAGTTGTCATGATTGCCACCACAGGAACCTCGGTAAAACAAGGATATGGCAAATGAAAAATAAGCACAAAATAGAACCTGTGTGGTGTTTGGAGGACAAGGGATTAGCCCTATACTTACCTGAGTGCTCCTTCATATGCTCTACCTCAGATTTCTCAAACCTTGCAATATTAAGTAATGCTGGCTGGGGAATTCTGGAAACTGAAGTCCACACATCTTAAAGTTGCCAAGTTTGAGAAACACTGTTAGAACTGAATATCTAAAGAAGACCAATATATCATTGGCATTCAGTCACTTGAAAAAAAGGAGCTTAGGGGTTTTTTTTATAACACCAAAGGATATCACTGTGTCAGTTCTTAGAACTTGTTCCTTCAAATAACAGTAAAAATACAGTCAGAGAAAATACATTGTTTAATTATTAGAAAGATGCAGTGGCGTAGCATGGGTTGTCAGCACCCGGGGCAAGGCAAGCACCGCACCGCACGCCTGGCACCCCCCCTCCACAGTGGGCGGCGACCCAGTGGCTCGGATCGGATTCGCACAGCCAGCACTGCAGTGAGAGAGAGTGAGTGAGCCAGGCAGGGGCAGAGAGCTGTGAGTGCGAGCGCGCCCCCCCCAGATGTTGCGCCCGGTGCGGCCAGCCCCCCCTGCACCTCCCACGCTACGCCACTGGAAAGATGTATATATCTATATCCCATTTCTTATTTAAAACCTCCAATTTGCAGTAGTAAATTAAAAAAAATACAAAAAAACAAGATAAAAACACAACAAAGATAATCCAAAACTGATAAGCAAATAGGTAATGACTGAGGGAAAGCTTATTGGAAATAGAATGAATTCATTTCCTTTAATGTTAAGAAACCTCTGTTAGCAACCCACATACCTCATGATCTTGCAAGTCATAATCTAGCTGGAGAATCTGCTTCAATGTTTGAGCAACAATTTTTTTTCTCTTACACAAGAATTCTTGCTCTTGTGAACAAAGCTCATACCCCAAGCGTACATCGAGGTCTCCTGGGCAGGAACAATTACTAAGACATAAAACATAGATTAGAAACTTTATCTCAATATGCAAGATACCTATGATCACAAAGAAATGTAATTAAAACAAGAGATGATTGAAAGTGTCACTATCACGATCTATGAAATAGCTGTTTTGTGTTCAGGTATTCCACCCAATACACTGCAAATCTCAAAAATACTTTTAGATAGCACTTGGGTATAGACATCCTAAAAGGTACCTTAAGAAGACTGACAAAATGGCCTCCTGTAATGAAAAGGGAATTCCCTCTTCACAATCTTTTCAGAATGGACTCAGGTAGGAAGAATTGTGTTGTCCTGTATCTAAGAGACAGGTGAACTAAGGTTCCATGGTGTTAACCTATAATGAATGCTTCATAACTTATTATTTGATAGATATAATATGATATTACTAGCACCTAAAGGAAGTGTCAAGGGGGGGGCTGAATGTGGTCCATAAATTTCTGCATGCATTTCCCCCTCCATGAAACTTTCTTCTCTTTTCTCCATCCTAAAAAAGTTCCATGCAAGGAAATCCACACACGGCAGTTCCTATCTCCTTTGGCAAGGAAGAAGATTCTATATATTCTATATATCCTTTCTTCATACAAAGTCACCCAAAGAGTAAAAGAGGAAAGTGAGGTTCTGTGGGAAAAGTTTCAACTCCCCAAAGTCTCTCTCCTTAGTTCATGAACTTTGGATTACGTCCACATCCTCGCCATATAATTTTTTTAATGAAGATTTAATGATGTATCATTTTTAAGCTCTGAAGTGTTAAGTGTTCATAAAATAAAATGCATACTTATTTCTGTTTTAATATGACTCTGAAATTACTTTTCAGTTGAACTTAAGAGGTTTTTTTTTTTTTTTTGTTCTCTCGGACTTTTAAATATTTTAGCAGTTTTAGAAATGTAAAATATACTATTTTTAGTTTGAATGTCTGTTTCTTTACTTGATTTGTTTGGTATACATTGGTTCAGCATCTGAGATTTGAGTTTTTAAAAAACCTTGTTTTAATGGTATATGAACCTGTTTCATTATGTGCACAATTTTGTGAATTGTTTACTGTATTAGTTTTTTTTTAAATTCTTCTATACAGTACTAATTATGTTGTATTTAACTGTATCTTATTTGATGGTCTGCTTTCCTAGAAATTTCTGCTCAATTATGACTAACCCCACTTTTGCCTTGTGCAATCTTTAACTCAACAGGGTTATCTGCAGCCCAGATATGAAAGTAACAGTGATGTTAATTATTGGTGCATCTTACCAATCGTTCACTTTTACGTGCAAATTGTAGTTTTTTTCCTGAAAAACAGAATGTAAACATGTAAAAATTACAGAATGAACATATTTCCACTTTAAATTTTAAAAAACCATTAGCTGCACTCTTTAAGCTGCTATTAAAATAATTAAGAGTTACTTTTCTTCAAAACACAGTGACTCAGAGTATTTCCCAGAAATAATTTGAATAACTTAATTCCTATGTAAAGGAACAAGAGGTGGGTTGACAAGTCCTGAGACTGAAAGTTTAAACTCCAGCATTGTAGCTGCCACAAGTAATAAGTTAATAATGGCCTAATATTTTTTATTTCATGAAAGGTCATTTTGGGAGGGGTTTCCCCATGTTTGCATGAGACTAGAGGAAATTATCCTAACTATATGATGAGGTAATTCACATGATTATAATATATGAACTGCCCATCTTTACTCTTTAATTGTTACAATTGGTATAAAAGTTTCCAGAGCATCTAAAATATTTTGGTTTTTGCACTCTAAAACTTTCAAGTCTAAAGAATGGCTATAATACACAATTGTGCATTTTCTATCATCATAATCCTATGGAGATATTTCTAAGTGACAACTCAGACCTAAAATTTGTTATAAAAGTAGTATAGACAATTGTAGAGAAAGAAGAAAAAAAGGAACTTCTCCTTATGATTATATACTCAGAATTGCAAACTATAGCTAACTTTTAGGGCTAGTTAATTTGTAATTTCCAAACAGAAATAACCAAACTGAATTGGAACTTCAACCTTAATCCAGTCCTGGAGATGGGATAGCAATAGTAAAAATAGTAGGATACCTAAGACTGAATACATGTGATAAATATCTTTAACTCCTGGAAAATGCAAACAGTCACATATCTGATTTATATGATGATGATGATAACTTTATTGTCACTTTGAATGTACACCAATTGGCATACATCAAAATGAAATTTCGTTGCATACAGCTCTCAAAGGGTCACCACCTCCGATATATACTCCTTGTTCGGGGCCCGCTCAAATTTCACATTGTCCATTTTAGTCTCTAGGGAGTGAACGATGGCAAACAGGACAGATGGAAATGGGGCTCCATGTGGATTAGCCCTCAAATTCGCTTGTATTCTGACAACCTCGCCTTCTTTCCTTTTTCTGATCCTGACTCTTCCACCCTTTCCTTAAAGAGGCCTTGCTTCTTTTCGCCCCTGGAGCACGCTACTGCCGCAACCACCAACTCCTCCAAAAGCCTCTCTCTCTTCCTCTGGGCCTGCCGACAGCCTCATCCAGTTCCTTCACTCCATAAGCTCCAGGTCCTCTCCTCCTCTGCCTCCTCTGGAAACAGCCCTGATTTGCAGTAGAATCCATCACTGGGCCAGCAGTCAGATCTTGCTGCTGGCAGAACAAATTCAAACAGTGCCAACGACTTTTAACGGTCTCACCAACAGTTCCAAAACAACTAGAAACTCGCCAGGCCAGAAAAGATTGTCGGTCGTATGTCATATGTTACCTTAGTTCCACCATGTTGCTCAAACACGTTAAAATCTTCCTGATCATGTGGCCTATAGCCCTTACTATCCCTCCCAAAACTATTCACCTTCAAGAGCCAATGCAGCCGCAGCCATTACAGGCGCCGCCATCTTAGAACAATATCAGCTACCTAAGCTATTTCCCTCTGGTTTTAAATCCAAAACATCTGCCTTCTATCTAGCAACCTTTGTTATTTAACTTGAATAACCCATGGGGCCATCTTCTTTAGCTTCTGTACCTACCTATAAAATAAACTAATAATAGAAAGAAACTAATAGTGAACTATTCAGAATGACGAACTTTTTAAATTTGAAAGGATATTTCTATTTGTATGTTTATCTTTCTCACAATCTCTGTCTCTATCTCTGTCTCTGGTTCTGTCTCTGTCTCTGTCTATATCTCCAGCTCTATCATCAGCTACTTCCTAGTAACTAGGATTCACATTGAGAGTCCTACTGATCTGTTTTACCATTACAACCAGGAAATTTAGCCAGCAGTCTTCCTTGTTATTTTTGGCTGATTAGTGGCATTCAATAAATCATTGTTCCATCTAACACCTGGCAATTTTTGTTATTGCATGTGGTTTTTATTTTGTAGTAAGTGGAAGGGGGAGAATGCATTGGAACTGCAAAATAATCTCTTGAATCTACCCAGGTTGGATGGGGAAATGATTAAAAAATGTGATTGTGCCTTGTTACAATGGGAAGAAAGAAATCCAGTAGGGCAGAAAATAAGATGAGGTGAAGTTTAATTAGAAACCTTCCCACCCTGCAACTTTTGCAATATTTCTTCTGAAGCAGCAACTGAGTAGGAAGAAAGCCAATTTAGCAGTGGAATATCATCTCAAGACCTACACATTGTGAAGATAGGGATCTCAGATTTGCACAGAAAGGCAGCATATATTCTGCAAAGGAGTGCTGTGGGTGCACAGTGAAGGATTTCATTCTTTTACCGGAAGCAATCTAAAATTTAGGTTAGATAGAACATCATTATCCATGCTTGAAGAAGAGATTGTTGCTCCAAGAAACTGAATCCCTGGCATTAAGTTAATGTTTCCCAGAACTCACAGGGTTTAGCTAAACAAAATCCTCTTTTGATCTCCGATGGTATACAACCAAAATTACCTTAGAGTTAGGGTATCACATTGTTGGATCCAAAAATGCAAAAGGTGGAAGAAGATAAGACACCAAAGTCTTCTTAAAGAAGATGTTAAGAAAGTAAAGAGGAAAGAGATATTTGGGTGCTGTAGGCCAAAACAGGGTAGAAGAACTAGAAACTGCCAGGTGGAATTGCCGGTCATGCAAGCTTGGAGGAGAATGAGTAAACACAACTGAAGGAGGAATACCAACTGTATTGCCTAATGTGGAATTGTGACTGAATTGAGGAAACTGTGAGCCACCAACCACATAAAAAGAAGAAGAGAAGTCGCCCTGCATAATGTACCAAAGTGTTGACTATCTGGTGATTGGGTGATTATGAGGGGGAGCTTAATTAGCTTAGGCAACGAGAGATTAAGGGGAAGATGATAGTAGTGATAGGCAAAAAGGTAGAGGTAATCCATTCTGGGAAAGAGAAATTGAAATACTTCAGGGCAGTGTTGCAGTATTGTACCTTACCCAGAACAAGATAGTCACTTATGACATTGTATTCTTCCATTTGACTAACTATAATTCATTTTACATGGAGCTTGAAATCCCTCTGCATACTTCTGCAATATGGTTATTGCAGCAGCTGCAATGACTACACTTACAGTATACTTCCAAATACAATTCAAGCAGTTGGTTATCATAGGTAAAATCCTTATGTGACTTAGGGCCTATTTACCTTCAGGCCCTTGTCCCACATAGATTATGCCTGCCTAATCCAGGGACATAGATATTTCTCATAGTCCCCACATCAATAAATGCAATAGAAAGGGACTCTAAAAGTGGACATTCTTGGTGGAGATTTCCTTCCCCTGAAACTGTGACCCCCTTGAGGAAAGGCTGGCTGCAATTCTCATGGCTTTTCAAAGCTTGTGAAGTTGGCTTTTCTGGAAGATTTTTGGAGTTCCCAGTAATTTTAGGAAACTTATATATTTTCAAAAGTATAATGATATCATTGTATTTTTTTAAAGTACATTATTTTATTATTGTTACATTGGCTGCATCTTTTGTACATTTGTCTACATCTTAACTGAAGTGTTTTATAAATTCACAAATAAATAGATATTATTTCTAGGATTTAAAGAAGGCACTCACTTCCACTATTGGCACTTTCTCTCCCATAGGCAAGGAATTCAGCTTCACAGTTGGAACATCTTCCTTGATGGAACAAGAACAGGAACGCTAAAGAAAAAAAGTGTATATGTATATGTGTATATATATAGGTAAAGGTAAAGATTCCCCTGCACATACGTGCTAGTCATTTCTGACTCTAGGGGCTGCTGCTCATCTCCGTTTCAAAGCCAAAGAGCCAGCACTTGTCCGAGGACGTCTCCATGGTCATGTGGCCGGCATGACTGGACGCCAAAGGTGCACGGAACGCTGTTACTTTCCCACCGTAGTGGTCCCTATTTTTCTACTTGCATTTTTACGTGCTTTCGAACTGCTAGGTTGGCAGAAGCTGGGACGAGTAACAGGCGCTCACTCTGTTATGCAGCACTCGGGATTTGACCCGCCAAACTGCCAACCTTCTGATCAACAGGCTCAGTGTCCTAACCCACTGAGCCACCACATCCCTTATATATATATAAGGTCTCCCTTTATTCTTTGTTAGCAAGCCAAAAAAATTTTACACAAATATGACCTGCCACTGCTGTGGCTACTGCCTGTAGATGGCCTTGGGCTAGGCTGAAACAGGAAATAATATTTGTCCCGTGTCTGGGACTAAGCAAGTGTATTCTGAATGCTTAACAAACATTTAACACATATCTTCCTTGCTTCTCAGCTAACACACAGAGAGAGAGAGAGCCTGTGGCCTAGGGGTTAAAACAGCTGCTTAAGACGCAGTCGGCCCAGGTTCGAATCTCAGAAGGGTATGGCTGACTGATGAGAACAATTCATAAAAGGCTTGTTCTAATAAATTAATGAAAGGACATTTGTAATGATTGTGATTAATGAATTAGACTGTCATACAGGATTATAATGTGGTTTTGTCTTTGGTAGTTTAACATTCAATGATGGATCCTTGTACTTGATATAATGGAACGTAGTGGGACACGGAGGTGTGACAATTGCATCTGAACCCAACTTAAAAGTTTGTGTCCCTTCGTATGATCCTTCTATAGAAAGTGAAAGGTCTTTCTCTAAAAACAAAAAGGAAAAGAATATGAATAGGTTTTCATAACAAGCAAAAATACAATGAAACATTTCAATGTGAATAATATAAATTCTTAAATAATAATTTAATTAATTGATAATTAAAACAAAATTATTTGGTATATCAAGATAATTTGGAAAAACCTATAAGGAAATTTCTGTGGTCATCCATTCACCAAAATTCATCTGGGTGGCAACCAGAATAAAAATTAAATTTCATTCATCTCTCCCTCACTTTCTCTCTCCCTCTCCCTCTTTCTCCTTAATTCATTTATATCTCCCCCCCTCCCTCTCTGATTTCATAGTTCTTGCAATTTTCTTCACAAAGTTTGGATGATTTGCCCTTCTCTTCTTTCTAGGACTGAGAGCGAGTGACTAGTTCAAGGTCACCCAGCTAGTTTTGTCCATAAGGAAATACTAGAACATGTGGTGTCCTGGCTTCAAATCGGATGCATTAGCCACTATATCAAGCCTGCTCTTTCTCAAAACCATCATACAAATTTATAAGTCAATGAAAGAAAAGGCTGGGTCAAGGCCCTTTAAAGAACACGTTGTTAACATATCACACAGACATGTTCATTCCAGAGTTCTATTAACATTCTGGCCCCAGAATGTGAGGGAAAACTAGGTCTTTATAAACTTCCAGAAGGCCACAGGTTGGGGCAGTTCATATCCCAGGAGGAGATTGTTATACAAAATAGGTGCCATGATAGAGAAGGCACATTTCCTGCAGTACACCAAATGACACTGCTTCATCAATGGATCCTGGAACATGTTGTGAACATTAAAATGTTCATATTAATCAACATTTGCAACGTGGTGGTGGGCATCCTTTGTAAAACTGTTTTATGCGTATTCTCAGATCAAGCACATTTTAAGAAAATCAGATACCGGTAATTGAATGATCTTGAAGGAAATTCTATAACCTCATGGACATTAATCATTAATCATAAATGTAAAACAAAATGTACCTTTAGATATTTCGGCTACCTTGAATATTGTGGGTTTTTGTATTTTAGTATTGTTTTAGAATCTTGCAATACTAGAATGTTGCAATTTGAATTCTTTTGTGATTTTTAGAAAGATGGTAAATATTCTAAATGATCAATAATTTTCTTTAGTGTGAGCAAACGGAATTCAAGAAGTTTGTCTAGTCAATGGTGGGAAAATGGTATAAGAGAAAAGATATATAAAAGAACAGACCAATAAGCTAGGTTCCCATTGCTTTACCACTTCACTGATAAAATCTTGATCATCTAATTTCCCTCACTTTGGTCATGGACAATCTGGGTAACTTCATGAAAATTATTCTTGCCCACCATTAATAACTCCATCTCTAAAAAAATAATACTTTGAACTGATTGGCTAACAGCCATAATCAATGTGCCAAGTAATGGCAAGTAATAATAAGATCACTGGAGTTATGGGAGGAGACCTCATGAATCATGGACAATTTCCTGAGTTCTTTGTTTCAATTTTTTGCTCCGTTGTTTAGCACAGTAATGAAAACATCCAGTTATGACTATTAAATGATTTTACATAAACTCACGTGATTTCTGTCGCTTGCTTTGATCCACCTCAGCTTCCAGTGTACAGATTTCACGACACTGTAATAAATAGAAGTAATAAACAAAACCGACGTAAATGATCACTTCTAGATTTAAAACTGTATTGTAAGATACAGTTGTATCTTACTGTATTGTATTGAACAGCACCAGTACACCTGTAGAAAACCTAACAGCAAAGGAAAAAATAATTTGAAGATATATTAATATAATTCAGTTTTGGCTGTGAGAACAATAGGAAACTTTCATTGGTTTCTTTGCTGATTCCTGGCACTGAGTTTCTTTGTTACCCTTCAAATAAAAGTTGTTTTTGCTTTCAATAAGAGTGTAAAGAATATAGGTAAGTAGGCCAGCCAAGAAGCTGCTACTGTGCATGATTCAAATGCTTTGCATTGAAATAAATGTTTCTAGACTAAAAAACTATGTAGCAATAGTTCCATATGAGTATTATGAAATAATAATACTGATTATCTTAGGGAGCACCTGCTGCCAGCATCAACTTCCCATCGTCCTGTGCGCTCCCAAAGGGTGCCGCCGGTTAGGGAGTGCCGGCAGGTGATCCCCAGAGGGAGGGCATTCTCTGTGGGCGCTCCTGCCCTTTGGAATGATTTACCTGTGGAACTCTGGACTGCCCCCAATCTGCGCTCATTTCGCCGGGACCTGAAAACCTGGCTTTTCGACTTATCAGGCCTGGACTGAAGGGGTTTTAGCTTTTAAATATTGTTTTAATTGTTGGGCTGAATCAATTTAATTTATTTTAATTTAAATTATTTTTATATTGTATTTTATGCTGCCCTGTAAACCGCCCTGAGTCCTTCGGGAATAGGGCGGTATAGAAATCTAATTAAATAAATAAATAAATAAATAAATATCATCCACCAAATGATGTGGACAGGTGACAACCCAGGTACTCAACCTAAAATAGGGACAAAGTGAAAACAGGGTTTTAGTAGGAAAATGTATGATACAAACTAAAAGATAAAAGAAAGTTCCCAGAGTGGGATATAAAGAGTAAACAAAAGGAGAAACAGAATTCAGCACAAAGGAAAGCCACATTAATGAAACTAAAACCCAATTTTTTCCCTGAAAAACAAAAGTAAAACAAAAAAACCTCTGCTATGTTGATGATATGTATGGGAACTCCAGTGGAATAATTAAAATTTAGTTCTCTGAGATATAAACAAAACTGCCAAAAGGAGCCAAAAGAACAACAATAGATGGTAGATAGTTAAAATGGGCTACAAAATTATTTAAAATGTATGAAACATATGAGTTTGACAATATTGCTTTGGAGATGGCTTCTTCTGTAGGGGAAAAAAGAGGAGAGGAAATATGAGCCAGATGAACTGGAAGAGAACCTGGTTGCAATCTTAGAATTAAAATAATGGCCAAGATAATCTAGACAGGATAATCTACTTGGCAGCCTTATGATCTGTGGATTTCACTGATCTACACTAAGAGAGGAAGAAATCTCCATGCCATTGCTGAAGATAATCTATTGGGAGTATTTTTTTTTAATTCAGTATTAAAAATAAAAAGCTGGTAATGTAATTTAGTTGCTGGAGGATAGGAAATTTGGAATATACTTCTTTTGCTTGAACAAGTAGGGTAAAAAAATAGGAAGGACAGATGGGGAAATATTTATATTTAACTTAGTGAGACTTGTAAAATTTCCAATCTAAACACTTTATTTGAAGATTTACTACATACCATAGTTGGTCAAGGAATTTCTTAACAACTGCTAGTTTAACCATGGCAGGAGACAGACAGCTCATTTAGTGGTTACATTAAAAGAAATTATGAAACTCTACTGGTTCTATTAAAGAGGAAATGTACTAAAATAATAGTGAAACAAATGTATTCTTGTCCTTAGAACAGACGCTGATCAAGGAAGCCATAATCCTGTTAGCGTAACTACACGTATTCCCCGGCGACTGTCTTAAAGCAAACATAGTCTTGTCCTTAATGCAGATGTTGATTGGGATAACCATATCCTGTCTGTGAAACTACACGTACTGCAAGTAATTTTCTTCTGTAAACTGTCTTCGGATAAGAATGTGTAGAATATTAACCACATAAGTAACAAAGTATAACAATGTATAACAATGTATAACTAAGAATTAGAGGTGTATAAATATGTCTGTTCATGAGCCCTTCAGGGTTCAGACCTTTTGCTTTGTTTAAGCCTTCTGAACCTGCGCATTAAACCTTTCCTTTCTTGAAGAGTTGGCATGAGTCTCTTCTTTCTACAACACTATAGTGTTCCTGTCAACAAGCTGTGCAAAGTATATGGAAGAAATTGGAGTCACCATATCAAGCACAATAAATGTACTGATAACCTCTGGAGAGAAGATTGAACACTATGACAACAGATCAATCTTCTCTTCTCTTCTGTCTTTAAATATCAGGCCATATCATATGACAAAAACTAGATCTTGGATGTGACCTTTTCATGAATCATGGGCGGGGGTGGTGGGTAAGGAGAATCATATCCTAAAAAGCTAAAAGACAAAAAAAACCCATCCAAATATACAAATATTAGGATATTTAAAATATCTCCAAGTCACAATAGACAACTCTTGAATAAGAACCAAAAAAGTCAGTCTTCAAAAATCTGTTGGTCTATGACCAAATAAGGAGAAAAGGTCTATGAGAGAGATGATGGTTTAAAAAAGCAATTAAACAAACAAACAAACACATAAATGAAGATAGCTTGATTGAGTCTTCAGACAAGTCACAATTTATACTAGGTGAGGGATAAATTAATCCAGCTAGACAAAAAGAAGCATTTAGTAAGTGATGGGTGATTCAAAATTAAAAGGTTACTTTTTGCTAGAATAAACAAAACAAAACTAACAAAGGCTTTTTGTTAGAATAAACAAAACAATTTAATAATATTTGTTAAATACAAAATATAAATATAAATTCACCAGATAATTTCATAATTGACAAAATAATTGCTGTTATCACTTCCAGTCCCAATCTCAAGCTAGGTTACAGAGTATCAAAAGAAATTTGCTTTCCTGACCAATGAGAGTGTGAAATCCATTGGATTCACTATAGGAAATCTCATTCAGTATTGTTAATATGGAGGGGTATCTTGGTAATTTGGTAGTTAACTGAGGGAAAGAGATGATCTACTCTAGTCAGGCCAGAATATTCTCTCAAAACCTGAGAATCTTGACAAGAGTTGACTCTTGAAGCACTTTGGTTTAACTCTTTGAAAGCAAAACAATTTATGTTATCTTTATACAAAGTGGGAAATGTTTTAAGTAAAAGATCCACATAAAACATGTCTCTGGATCTGGCAATGTCTTTCCTACCTGCTATTTGAGTTCTTTTCAATGTCTTTTAAAACATACAAAGATGGGTATCACACAGAGACAGTTAATGGCTAGCTTCTAATTCCACAACTCTTTTCCCCAATGGTAAAGAAAAGCACAGATCATCTTTTGCCCTGGAAATCCTTGGCAAAGTTGGGGAAAATGGGAGAAAATTTTAAACCAATATATCTTAATTTAGAGGTGGTCTTCCTCTTAGATGTGTGTGTTTTACAATATTCATAAGAAAATCCAGTTCTTATGTCATGCTTTAGCAAGAATTAATTATATGGCCAAACTTATCTGAAAATTCAATCATCATTACTTTAAAGTGCATTGCTTCAGAATGAAGTATCTGGATACTCCCAGAAAAATGTGAGTTGGTTACTCAAACCTCACATTCACCTAGATCGCAGCAGTATTATTAACAGTGATGAACTGCAAAAAGTTTCATGAAAAATAGAAGTCAAAATTTACCACTAGAACTCCATTTGTAATTAGTGTTTCCGGAGGACCACACCTAGAAAACAAATGTAAAGAAATAGATAGTTCCAATTTTCCTGCAAATATTGTTTCATTCTCATCCAAATAGAAACTGAAAATACATGTTTAGAATAGGATCCATATTCTGAGATTTTAAAAGTCCTATAGTTGCCCCAAATTGTTAGAGGGTTATTTTGATGGTTTGTCATTGTTCCTTCTAGTAATATAGAAAACAATGTAAAGACCGCTTGTACTAGTGCTTCTTCTGAACCAGAATTCTGATATTTGGTTTAAACCTTGTGAAGAGATAGAATTTAAACTCAGGCTGATGTAATTATGTACCCATCACTCATATGCTTCCTTATATCAATATGGTATTTATACAGGACTTTGCATAGGAAATTATGTAGTACCTTTACAAATGGAATTTCTTGCTGATGGTTTCTAACTAATCATAGTTTCCAGAACCTTAAATTGAGAGTAAATTGAAGGATAAGTACTGCTGTGTCTCCTTATCTTTCTCTTTCCCCCCTTCTTCTAGCAGGGGTCTTCAAACTTGGCCCTTTTATGACTAGTGGACTTCAACTCCCAGAATTCCTCAGCAAGCGTGCCTGGCTGAGGAATTCTGGGAGTTGAAGTCCACAAGTCATAAAAGGGCCAGGTTTGAAGACCCCTTCTTCTACAGTATGTTACAGGGATTGTTAGAATAACAATAACAATTACTTGTTGTAAGTCATCTATTAAAGGTACTACATTGCCTTTCAAGGAATGTATGCTTTTATACGATGAAGTATGCCTCTCTCTTTCTTTGTAGTTATCTTATACCTTATCACTTGTAAATCAATTATCTTTGTGTGGGGGTGTCTTTTAAATATACACATGATCAAACTGTCATTGACCAATATTATCTATCATCCTTATGTAACTCAATGACTCTTGCTTGTGGCTCATTTGAGTGCAAGGGAGCTATATTTCACTGTAACTTGCTAGCTTTATTAAAACAATTGTTTGGATCCTCTCCAGATGCTGAGGTTTATTGAATAGTTTTTCTGCCACAATGTTTTATTGTTCTGTTTTTCTGTTACTAGAACAGTATGAGATAGATTTAAGGAAGCAGTTATACACTGTTGTTTCCTTATTGTTTAATAAAAAATAATATATAAGCAAGACTATATCCCTGATAGCATTTTATTAATATTTAATGGAAAACAAATCCCAAACAGACCTATTTATTTATTTCTACTTAAAATTATAATTCTTGTATCTACTGATTGTCTCTATTTTCTCAATCGATTTGAAATAATTCTGTAGTATGTCACAGTAATACAGAAAATAAGAATGAAAAATGCTTACGCAGGTTCCACTATAAATTCAACTTCCAGCTCTTCTTGTGTCTGCCAGGAAGAAAATAGTAAAACTGGATTTGAAATGAGTAGTATAATCTTTCCTTTAACATCATTTTTAAGCACATGCGTACAACTTCACCTCGCATTAAAAATTGGTCAATGACATATTGAAAAATGATGTAACCATGAAAAGTGGAAATTTTCATTTTTCCATCAAAAACACCTATAATTTTAATCAATAATAAGCTTTTCTTTATTTATGCATTATGGTCTCCAGATTACAATTTTTCTTACATTTTGACAGAAACATGATTTCTAGAAAATGGAATGGAAGTACCAAATATTTCAAAGGCACCAGTTTGCTTACTCCTTAAATTTAAAACACAATTTGGGACTTATAGCATGCAATCAGATCGAAACATTAGGTAATGTATACAACTATCAACTGTTTGCAAGTTAACAGAAAACAACAGTGAACCAGAACTTTTTCATCATTATATTTTTAATTTATTTTACATTATATTTAAGTGGAAGTAATAAGTTCTTCACTTTGAACTAATATGAAACTTACTTGATATCTAGATAGTCTCAAACAAGGCAATTCTCCGCCCAATCTTCCCTTCCTATGCTGGCCGCTCATGGAAGGGCGAGATGGGCAGTGAATAAATTTAATAATAAAATAAATAAATAAAAATTGTAACTGAATAATCAACTAGAAATTAAAATAAGACTGCAATGCAAGGAGTAGACAAAAGTGAACTCTATCAAAAAGTCAACACTTTTTTTAAAGAAAATCAGACAATATTAATGTGGAATATGTGACTAATATGACAAATTGGAAAATTTTTATAGATAAATCTATATAAAATCTGCAAATCTAAATCAAAAATCAAAAGAGAAATGCATGTTACTTGCCCTCACTTTTTCTGGTGCTCAATAATAGCCAAATTCTGAGGTTCTTTTTCATGCATGAAAACTTCCTAGTAATAATAATAATTTATTAAATTTATATGCCACCCAACTCCCAATGAGTTATCATTTATTAGCAGCATTTTTGCAGGTATAACTGATAAATCAGTTAGGGAGAAAAATCTTGTTTCTTTTATGATTGAGAAAAGTTGTGGTAGCCCAATAGCCAGGTTTTGTAGTTACAATCATAGTTACCCAGGCAGGTAGGCAGCCAACAAAAATCCTTATCAAGGTGCTGATGACTGGTGGACTCTATTCAGTTTAGTGGACCACAAACTGTTTAGACATTAACAATATTCTCACTCTTACAGTATAATATTTCTCACCTCTGGATCACACTTAAAATTCATAAGAACTTTCTCATTATCAGGAAGACGAGCTACATCAAAACTGATAGTGAAAAGGTGATCATCTTGAGTAACAGCATCTGAGTCATACACAGAGAACTCTAGCACATTCTGTGAGGAATAAGAAATATATTATATTTTAGGCATTACCTGCATCTATAAAGCAAACATTAGGGCAGATGTGGCTGAAATACAGATTCTGTATTTCCTTCAGCACTGATCATATAGGCTTGAAATTTCTGCTTTATTGCCCTTTTATACAAATAACAGCCGCAACAAGGAAGACATTATGTAGGCAGATGCATCTGTGGTAAGCAGGTATCCAATTTCTACGGTACCTCAATTCAAAATGGAGGGCAGTGTCAAATGACAGGGTCATGTCTGCAACCTAAAGAGAACAATAGCCATTCAAAGGATCCAAGCAGTGGGGCATTTGATTGCTTTTATAGCATGATTTCTGCTGGAAGAAGACGGAAATTCTGATTTTGAAACTGGGATAGATAAATATGACTTTAAGATACTGTGGAGTTCTTGGTGCTCTCTGAGCTTGGTTTCTTGCAGACATTTTATTACCCGACTAGATAACAGCTTCAGCGTTAGAAGGGAGTTGGGTTTGTTTTCTGTTTATATACAGTAGCTTTCTTTGTGTTATTGGGATCCCTTCCAACCCTGGCAGGCCAAAAGTTGCAAGCAAACAACCAAGTTCAGAGAGCACCAATGACTCCACAGTTCAACCCTGAGCTACATACATTCTCTTTTATTGGTACTTTAAGATATCACCATGGCGGATGAGTTGGAGGCAACAAAATGTGGACATGTCCTCTAAAAGGCATCTTAATGCCATATTTAGTGGGATATGAGGATGAGCTCTCAATCTTCTCATGCTCAGTTCCAGCAGTCTTGGTGGAGCCCACTTGGTGGAGCCCACTGCTCCACCAAGCAGCCTTGTTGGAGCAGTGGGCTAATGCCTCCTTAGGTAACACCAGCTGCCTGCAATTAGTGCAGGTTCGCATCCCACCAGGCTCAAGGTTGACTCCGCCTTCCATCCTTCCAAGGTAGGTAAAATGAGGATCCAGATTGTTGGGGGCAATAAGCTGACTTTGTAATAATGCTGCTGGGGGGGGGCGAAAGCCCTAATAAGCAGGCATATACATAGAATGAAGGCTATTGCTAAGCACATTGATTTGTGCTTTAAATTGTAAGCCGCCCTGAGTCTTCGGAGAAGGGCGGGATATAAATGGGATTTAAATTTAAAATTTAAATTTAAATTACATGGTTCAGATTCTAATCCCCTGATCATCCTAGTTTTCTTTCCCTAAGTCTGTTCCCATTTGTCTGATATCTTTCTTACAGTGCAGTGTGTAAAATGAATGATCTAAGTAGTCTTCCAGTTTTGGAAGATTTACTTCTAAAAACTGCTGGAACACTTCTGGAGAGGACCTATCTGTATCATCTGTAAGAAAGCTGGAATGTTCTCCTTCTTTGATATTTAGGCCACAGCACAGAATGCTTTGTAACCCTTTGTTTGTAGTAGCAAACACAAAGAATAGTGTTCTAGTATTTATTAAATTTATACCCACCCAACTCCATCCTTATTCTAGAATACAAACTGGAACACATTAGTTATGAAATTATCTTTCATAAATAAGAATCTATGTCATCAAATAGATCAGAAGAATTCAGATTTTATTAATGAAAGCTCATGTCACCATACATGTCCACAAGTTGCTTCAAGGTTTTTTTTTTATATTTATTGTTGCAGACTGTGGTTGTCAGATTTTATTTATTCTCTTCCTTGAAGTGCTGTTGGTATATTTAAAAATGATGTTCAAGTGTAGAAGTTGGACGTTATAGTGTGATTTTGACATAAAGTCTTGTATACTTCAGTGACTTTCAATATTTATTAGCAAGTAGGGTTATGCACGATTTAAACATGAATTGGAACAGGTTTTTCAGAATTCATATGATCATGAGCACAACATATCTCTACCATTCATTAAATCTTGCCAACCTTTCTTCAGGCTTCCACATGAACATGAACCAAAGTTGTGGTTGCTTTAAGGAGTTGATTGATTAGAGTTAATGCAACATTAAAGCAGCCACAATTTTTTTAGGCACTGAAAAAAGAAAGGTTACTTTAATAAAGCAGAGGGGTGTTTCATTAGTCACAAGCAACCTTTCAAATTACGGTTGCTTGCTTAATTCTAGTGATATAGTACTTTACTTTTCCTAATTTGGTTGAGAAGTAAAGATGAGAAATATAGTACCAATACAAGACACAAGTTAAGTGTGTATAAATTCCTACTCAGAGTATAGATATTGTAGCAAAAAATCATATCCTCTCTCAGTTATCTTTTTTTTAAAACAATAACACAAACAAGCAGGATTGTTAAAAAGCAAAAAGAGCCCCACCCCAAAACCTACAAATATCATGACATACAAATATGGATAAAGTGGAATATATTTTAGAAGCCGTTCAGCAGCAGCTTAAAAGAGATAAAAGGTTTTCACCTTAACTTGTCTTTGAATTCTATAGTAAAAGGTTTCATTCCAAACAGGGTCCTTGCAATTATTTACAGTTTTAGTCTTCAGCTTCTCAGTTGTAGCAGTCGGTAGGCAAAGAGTCACATAACAATCAGAGTGGCTTACTGTAAAACAGAGAAACAAAAGATAATGTTGCCAGTTTTTAAGCTAGCTGCCAATCATACTCAAGGTAGCATAAATCACATAAATAGCCAAGGCTCTGTCATACAAGAATCTATCATTATATCAATGAGTCCACCCTAAGTTTTAAATAATAATCACATAACATTTGAGACACTTCAAAACATAAAATATGCCAATAAATCAACAAGTTCTGCAACTCTTATATCACATGTTTTGACCTATCAGTAACAGATGTACATGACATCTATTATTATCTTTTATCTCCCCAGTTATTTAAAAGGAAGTATCCAATATTTTCTCCACCTATTTTTAAATAACCTGCTTTTGGAGTTTCTATCACTACCAAGGAGAATTTAATGAATTAGAAACCCTCAATCTTTTTTTTAAAATGCAGATTGCATACAATATACTATGTATGCAGTTTCCTGAAAATTATAGTTCTTATAAGTTCACATCCCATGTGCATTCCTGTCTACTCATATGATGCATCCATGCATCATAAGCATCCACTCCTAATCACAAAGAAGTCAATATGATGAAACATGTATTGTGATATCACAGTGCAAATTCTACCTCTGATGCTTGTACTGAGACATCGTAATGCAAACACAAAGGAACTGAATTTGCACCATAACACCATAATGCATGTTTTATCACCTGCTCCTCTCCTCCTCACAGATGCTTATGCATATTGATAGAGATTGCATGAATAATATGAGAAATATAGCTATATTATATAACTATATTATTTGCATGGCAGCATCAGAATTACATTTGAGAAATGCAATTTGGTATGAAGGGTCTCAGTTTTTTAATAACAATAATAGGGATAAGGAAAAAAAATCTCTTATGTTTTACCAATGAAGCATAATCACTGAAGAAGCTTAACAACAATTACAACTTGCAGCAGTTCGTGATCATTCAAAATCACAATGGCACTGAAAAATGTGACTTATGACTGTTTTTCACAGTTACGACCTTTGCAGAATTTTGATCATGTGATCAAAATTCAGATGCTTGGCAACTGCTTCATATTTATGACCATTGCTGTGGAACAGTCACTAAATGAATGGTTGCAAGTTGAGGACTATCTGTAATTGTTGTTAAGCCTCTCCAGTGATTATGGTTCATTGGTAAAACATAAGGGATTTTTTTCCTTAAGTTTTTTCCAATGCTGACCATTGCTGTGTCCCAAGGTCATGTGATCACCTTTTGGGAACTTCTGACAAGCAAAATCAATGGGGAAGCCAGATTTACTTAACAACTGGGTTACTAAGTTATCAACTATAATGATTCACTTAGCAACTGTGGCAAGAAAGGTCATAAAATAGGGCAAAACTCACTTAACAAATGTCTCACTTAACAATGGAACTTTTGGGCTAAATTGTGGTCATATGCACAATTCAGTAATCGAACACTCAGCACATCTGATATCGTATGAGGAATGAACTGTTTTAAAGAACTGAAATGCATTAAAAATCAATCAAGAAGTAATTTCTGGCACTGATGTTATACATTCTCCTCATGGCGATGAAATTCTTTGCTCATGGAGTATAGGAAGGAACAAGCTCTAGGGTGGTAAAGAGATGATACTAGGCAAACCTGCAAATATGTAATTGCATGAACAGGTTGAAACACCCTGATCAAATTCTATGTTTCTGCACATTCTTAAAAAAAAAGAAGCTGACATAGCTTATACATGTTATAAAGTTAAGTATGCAAATTTGAATACATACTTACTAGTTATGTACACTACGAAAATACTGAATATGGGAGGTTCATAAATTAGGACATCTTTCCTGCTGATTGTGTTACTTCTTTAAAAAACTGGAAAATTGTTAATAAGGTCCAAAATTAAACCATTGGTGAACAAACTCTGGTTACTCTATTTTATAAAAAAATGAGCTCACTCATCGTTTGAAAATTAAGTCATTCACTCTTACAGGGGAGTGGAGAAGGCATAAAAATCTTTAGCATTTCTAATTAATAATTCCATCTGTGAGAAACATTGTTAAGAAACAAAAATGATATGACAGGATTAAGATCAAGACAAGTTTTGGCAGACCAAGTTGAAATCTCTGGGAGAAAACTTGTAAGGTCTCTAAAGCTGAACCCACAGATCATGAATAATTCATCTGCTGAAAATTTTAGCTGTCCATGGTGTAGTTATTCACAAATACAATGTGGTCTATGTGGGAGTGTTGTCTCTGGCCTCATCCCAAAAGTCATCATCTAAAGTACAGGGGGATAAACTCTTGAGAAGTTTAAACTGTTTTGAAGCAAAACAGGAGGAGGAGGAGGAGGAGGAGGAGGAGGAGGAGGAGGAGGAGGAGGAGGAAGGAGAAGAAGAAGAAGAAGAAGAAGAAGAAGAAGAAGAAGAAGAAGAAGAAGAAGAAGAAGAAGAAGAAGAAGAAGAAGAAGAAGAGCCTTGGTGGAGCAGTGGGCTAATGCCTTCTTAAGTAACACCAGCTGCCTGCAATTAGTGCAGGTTCACATCCCACCAGGCTCAAGGTTGACTCAGCCTTCCATCCTTCTGAGGTAGGTAAAATGAGGACCCAGATTGTTGGGGGCAATTAAGCTGACTTTGTAATAATGCCGCTTGGGGGTGTGTGAAAGCCCTAATAAGCAGGCATATACATAGAATGAAGGCTACTGCTAAGCTTGTAA